>NC_066560.1:4601504-4611504 GCF_024679095.1 Eriocheir sinensis
ATAAGGGGAAGGGAAGGGAGAGGAAGGGAAAGCGAGGAAACATGAAGGTAAGGAGAGACAGGTAAAGATAAGGTAAGGTAGAGAGAGGAAAGAGATAAGGGGAAGGGAAAGGAAGGGAAGGGAAAGCGAAGGACCATGAAGGTAAGGAAAGGTAAGTAAAGGTAAGGTAAGGCAGAGAGAGGAAAGAGATAAAGGGAAGGGAAAGGAAGGGAAGGGAAAGCAACAATAAATGAAAGGCAGGGAGAGGAAGGGAAAGGGAAAAATCGAAGGGAAGGAAAGGTAAGGGAAGGAAAATAAAGGTATAGTAAGGGAAGAGGGAAGGAAGGTAAGAGAAAGGAAAACTAATAAAAGAGAAAAAGGGAGAGGAAGGGAGAGGGAAGAATTGAAGGGAAGGAAAGGTAAGGGAGAAAGGGAAGATGGATGTAAAAGAAAGGAAAACTAATAAAAGAGAAAAAGGGAGAGGAAGGGAAAGGGAAAATTTGAAGGGAAGGAAAGGTAAGGGAAGGAAATAAAGGTAAAGGAAGGGAAGAGGGAAGGAATATATTTTTTTTACAGCAAAGGAGACAGCACAAGGGCACAAAAAAAGGAAACAATAAAAAAACAACTGAAGGGAAGGGAAGGGAAGGAAATAAAGGTAAAGTAAGGAAAGAGGGAAATAAGAGAAAGGAAAAATAGTAAATGAAAGGAAAGAAGAGGAAGGGAAAACAGGAAGGGAAGGGAAGGGAAGGTGAAGGGAAGTCACCATTAATCAGGTAAAAATGTTCCCCTCACCTGCCCTTCCTCAGCTCCCCTTACCTCCCCTACAGGCTCTTTCCTCCCCTCTCTTCCTCCCTCCCCTTCTTCTCTCCCTTCTTCCCTCCCCTCTTCTTCCTCATCACCCTTCTCTGCTCGTTTTCCTCCCCTTCTCTCTCTCTCTGCGTAATGATAAATGACGGAAATGGATTATCTTTCAATTATAAAAACAGTAATGTCACTCCAAACACACACACGCACACACACACACACACACACACACACACACACACACACACACACACACACACACACACACACACACACACACACACCTGAATAAACTATACACACATACATACATGCATACATACATAACCTACTCACCTACCTACCAACCTACACACAACACACACACACACACACACACACACACACACACACACACACACACACACACACACACACACACAATCACGTCTGCACATAGTTTTCCCTTCCTTCCCAATCACTGCTCCCCCCCCCCCATCCCCATTGTTCGCCCAGGCAGGTAATCCCCCCAGGTAAGGGAGAAACAAGGGAGATTAAAAGGGGAGGGAAGGGAGGAACAACAGCATCTCCCTTGTCATAATACGAGGGACAAGGGAAGGGAAGGGGAGGAGAGAAGGGGAGGAGAGAAGGGGACAGGAGAGGAAGGAGGGAAGGTAAGGGAAGGTAATTTGGACATGGCAAAGGGAGAGAGGGAAAAAGGGAGAGAAAGGGAGGGAGAGAAACTATGTTAACAGGAGAAGGATGGGGAAGGGAGAGGCAGAAGGGGAGAGGAGAGGAAGGAAGGAAGGAGGGGAAGTAATTTGACATGGGAAAGGGGAGAGGAGGGGAGGGGAGGGAGGGGAAAGGGACAGAAGAGAGAGAAAGGGGAGGGGAGAGAAACTATGATAACAAGCTAGGGGAAGGGAGAAGGGAGGGGAGGGGGGAGAGATTAGGGGGGGAAGGAAGGAGAGGATACAAATGACAGGAAGGGTGATGAAAGGGAGAAAGGGAGAAAGGGAGAGGACAGAGAACGAGAGGAACAAGGATAGGAAAGGGTGTGGCCGTGTGAATGGGTGGGGGGAGAGAAAAGGGAGAGAGGGAGGGAGGGAAGGAGGGAGGAGGGAGGGGTTATAACAGAAGGCAGGAAGGATGAGGAGAGAGAGAGATAGAGGAAGAGAAAGGAAGGAGGCGGAGAGAAACAAAGAGAGGGACGATGAGAGAGAGGAAGAGGAAGAAGGAAGGAAGGGTGAGGAGAGAGAGAGAGAGAGAGAGAGGAAGAGAAAGGAAGGAAGGAAGCGGAGAGAAACAAAGGAGAGAGAGAGAGGGAGAGGGAAGGAAGGGTGTGGCTGAGTCTATAGAAAGGGATCAAGACTAAGGGAGGATTGAATATACATGAATAGGACCCAAATCTATAAACGTAACAAAGGCGTGCGTCGGGGTGATATTGATAAGGTTCTGGGAGTGAAGAAGGAGGATAGGATTTATAGAGTTTGTGGCATGTGATGTAGCTGCGCGTGGCCTCGGTGCTCATCTTCGTCTCATAGCAATGGTTTATATGCAAATGAGAGGATTTAGTGAGATTAATAAGGTTCTGGGAGTAAAAGAGAAGGATGGGACTCGTCACTCATAGGTAAGGTAAAGATTAGGGTCATATGTTATAGCTGCGCGTGACCTCGTTGCACATCTCCGTCACAAAGGAATGTTTTAGTGATGAAAGGCTAAAGTGTGATATTAGTAAGGTTCTGAAAGTGAAAAAGCAAGATAGATGTTTATGGTAACGGAATCTGAAGGTATCTAAGGACAGAAATGAGAGAATGGGAAGGGAGAGGATAGGGAAGATAGGGAAGGGAAAGGGAGAAGTAAAGGGAGGAGGGAGAGTTTGGGGGAGGAAGAGAAGGGTAGAAATGACAGGAAGGGTGATCGAAAGGAAGGAAAGGGAGAAAGGGAGACGACAAAGCACTCCTCCCATTACTTCTCCCTTCCCTTTCCCTATCTTATTATTCCCCTCCCTTCCCATTCTCCCTTTTCTGTCCTGACATACCTCCAGATTCAGTAAGGACACAGGCCAGAACTGAATCACTAATGGAGTTTGGGACGAGAGGAACAGGTCTGGCAGTCATGGGGTGAGTACCAATAAGATGCAGGCCGACATATGAGGTTGATAAAGGAATGACTATTGAGGAAAGGTATATACAGGGTGAAAGGAGGAAGGATTAGAAGGAAAGGAAGAGAATGGGAACGTACGATAAAGATGAGGAAAGAAAAGGATGAGTGCCAACAAGATTCAGGCCGGCATATGAGGTTGATAAAGGAATGACTATAAAGGAAAGTTATATACAGGGTGAAAGGAAGAAGGATTAGAAGGAAAGGAAGAGAATGGGAACGTACGATAAAGATGAGGAAAGAAAAGGGTGAGAAAAGACAATGATGCAAGGATGGAAAATTGTAGATGGTGACGATGCTGACAAATATGAAGATGAAGACAACCACGACCATGAAAAAAGAGGTGAAGGTGAAGATGAAGGAGATAATGATGATGATGATGAAAGGAAATGATAACGTCCTACGAAAAAAATGATGATGCTGACAAAGATGATGAAGATGAAGATAATGAAAAAAAAACGACAATAATAAAAGGTGGAGGGAGAGATGAAGGAGATAATGATGATGATGATGATGATGAGAGAAGTAAATGATAACGACGAGGAAGAAAAAAGAGAATGATGATGATGCTAAAAAAAGATGATGGAGATGAAGGTAATGAAAAAAACGACAATAGTGAAATAAAAAGAGGTGAAAGTAGAAATAAAGTAGATAATGATGATGAGAATGAAGAAAATAAATGATAAGGACGAGGAAGAAAAAAAAGAATGACGACGATGCTAAAAAAGATGATAGTTGAAAATAATGACAAAAAAAAAAAACGAAATAGTGAAATAAAAAGAGGTAAAAGTAGAAATAAAGTAGATAATGATGAGAATGAAAAAAGTAAAAGATAACAACGAGGAAGAAAAAAAAAGAATAATGAAATGAAAATAATGAAAACAACAACAATCACAAAAAAATGAAAGTGCAGGTAGAGATGAATGAGATAAAAATAACGATAATGAAAAGACTAACGATTTAAATGACAGCAAACAACAGACAAAAATCTCCCTAAACCAACAACCTTCTCCCTAAATCAACGCTTTTGTCCCTGCCCGAAGCCTTCCCTCCCTTGAATCGCATACCTTCGCCGCCTACGTGGGTGACTAACGAGTTTTTGCGGCCCAGGTGAGCGGCGGTGACCCTGACAGGTGAAGGGGGGCTAATTACCTCACCTGAACCTCCACGCTGGCACCGGTGACGTCAGCGAGAGAGAGAGAGAGAGAGAGAGAGAGAGAGAGAGAGAGAGAGAGAGAGAGAGAGAGAGAGAGAGAGAGAGAGAGAGAGAGAGAGAGAGAGAGAGAGAGAGAGAGAGAGAGAGAGAGAGAGAGAGAGAGAGAGAGAGAGAGAGAGAGAGAGAGAGAGAGAGAGAGAGAGAGAGAGAGAGAGAGAGAGAGAGAGAGAGAATCTGTGTAATGAATGCCCATGACCTAAAGACAGGAAAGGTCTCTCTCTCTCTCTCTCTCTCTCTCTCTCTCTCTCTCTCTCTCTCTCTCTCTCCTCTCTCTCTCTCTCTCAGAAGTCAGGTGAGTCAAACAGTTAAAGCTAAACAATTACGTCACCTGCCCATGACGTGAGAGATCCGGGAGGAAGAGAGAGAGGGAGGGAGGGAGGGAGGAAGGGAGGGAGAGGGAGAGAAGGATGCAAGGAGGAAGGGAAGTTGGAAGGCTCGAATGAAAGGGAGCGGAAGGGAGAAGGAAGGATGAGAGAGAGGAAGGAAGAGGGAGGCAGAGGGAGGGAGGGAAGGAAGAAAGTAGGAAGGGAAGGAGGAAAGGAGGGAATGAGAGAGGTAGAGGGAGGGAGAGAGAGGTATGAAAGGAGAGATAGAGAGGGAGAGAAGGAGAGAGAGTGACGGATGAAGGGAGGAATGGAAGGACAAAGGAAGGGAGGGAGAGAGAGGAGGAAGAGAAGGAAGCATAAGAAGTGATGATGCAGATGAGAAGGATGAGGAGAATGACGATGACAGACGGAGAAGAAGGAGAGGGAGAGAGCGATAGGAGGAGAGGGGGAGGAGGAGGAGGAGGAGGAGGAAGAGAATGAGGGAGAGAAGGAAAACGTGCATGGAAGGAAGAAGGAGGGTGGAAAACAGAGGAGAGGAGTGGAGAGAAGAAAGGAGGAAGAGAGAGAGGGAGGGAAACAGGGAACGTGGGAGGAGGAAAGAGAGGAAAAAAGGAAGAAAGGAAGAGGATGTGAGATTTAGAAAAGATAACGGACAAAAACTATAAGAGAGAGAGAGAGAGAGAGAGAGAGAGAGAGAGAGAGAGAGAGAGAGAGAGAGAGAGAGAGAGAGAGAGAGAGAGAGAGAGAGAGAGAGAGAGAGAGAGAGAGAGAGAGAGAGAGAGAGAGAGAGAGAGAGAGAGAGAGAGAGAGAGATTTACATAGATTTACATAGAAAATCAGACCACACAGACCCCATGGTCCAGACTTGGTGGTCTGTCCTTAAACCTAAGTGATTTTACATTAATCAGAAGACTCCAAAACGTTGCATTTCTACTCTAGTTGATATTAAGTTGAAGGAAGTGACGGTCGAGCTTATTTTTGAAGGAGTCAATCGTGTTACACTGGACCACTGACGGTGGAAGCTTATTCCATTCTCGCACTACAACGTTGGTGAAGAAAAATTTGGTGCAGTCTGAATTTACTTGTCCACATCTGAGTTTTATGCCATTGTTCATCGTGCGCAAAGTGTCATCGATCATAAACAATGTTGATCTGTCTACATTCGTGAAACCATTAAGTATTTTAAAACATTCGATCAGTTTTCCTCGGAGGCGACGTTTCTCAAGAGATAACATGTTAAGGGTAGAAAGCCTCTCTTCGTAGGACTTGTTGAGCAAGGAAGAGATCATTTTCGTTGCCCGACGCTGAACACCTTCTTATTTAGCAATATCCTTTGCATGGTGGGGAGACCAAAACTGTACCGCATATTCCAAGTGGGGTCTGACTAAACTAATGTAGAGCGGGAGTATTACATCTTTATTCTTGAATACAAAGTTTCTTTTAATGAAGCCCAACATTCTGTTCGCTTTATTTGCTGCATCGATGCATTGCTGTGAGAATTTGAGGTTTGACGCGATTTTGACCCCCAAGTCTTTGACGCATTGAACGCTTTTGAGTTTAACGCCGCGCATTTCGTATTCGAACTTCTTATTCCTCGTTCCAACTTGAAGGACCTGGCACTTGTCTACGTTAAAGGGCATCTCCCATCTATCCGACCAAGCTGAAATTTTGTGCAAATCCTCTTGGAGGCTTTGCCTGTCTTCGTCAGTGAGAACCGAGTTACCAATCTTTGTGTCGTCTGCAAATTTACTAATGCGGTTATTGAGTCCAACATCCACGTCGTTGATGTAAATAATGAAGAGAGAGAGAGAGAGAGAGAGAGAGAGAGAGAGAGAGAGAGAGAGAGAGAGAGAGAGAGAGAGAGAGAGAGAGAGAGAGAGAGAGAGAGAGAGAGAGAGAGAGAGAGAGAGAGAGAGAGAGAGAGAGAGAGAGAGAGAGAGAGAGAGAGAGAGAGAGAGAGAGAGAGAGAGAGAGAGAGAGAGAGAGAGAGAGAGAGAGAGCCACGTGGCACTGTATTACAAAATTTTACCTCCCTCTTCCCCCTCCCTTTGTCCCTCCTTCCCTTCCTCCTCTGGTATTAAAGATAGGGAGTGAAGGACAGGAAGGAGGAGAGAAGATAGGAAGAGGGAGAAAAGAGGGAGTAGGAAAATAAGGAAAAGGGGGATGGAGAGGAAAGCAAAGAAAGGGAATAGAAGGAAAAAGAAGATAAGGAAGGGAAGAAGAGGAAGGGAAAGGGATAGAAAGAGAAGGGAATAAGAGACGAAAGGAATGAAGGAGAAGATAGGAGGAAGGCAGAAAAGAAGAGAAGATAAGGGATGAATGAGGAAGAGGAAGGAATGAGAAAGAAAATGAAATAGGGAGAGAAGATAACAGGAAAGGAGGAAAAAAAGAGAAGATAAAAAATGGAGGGGAGGACGAGGAGGAGGAGGAGGGAGGGAAGAGAGAAAATATTTATAAATCTTCGATCTTCTTCAGCGGGATGTAAAAAAAAAAAAAAAAAAAAAGAGGAACACACACACACACACACACACACACACACACACACACACACACACACACACACACACACACACACACACACACACCTGTCCAATTACCTCCACCTCATAATTTTGGAAATGTAATCACCTAATGGAGTCCTCCTCCTCTTCCTCCTCCTCCTCCTCCTCCTCCTCCTCCTCCTCCTCCTCCTCTCCTCCTCTCCTCCTCCTCGTACATCATACCTTCACTCCTCGCTCTTCCTTCTCCTAAAGGGTTCCGCTTCTCCTCCTCCTCCTCTTCCTTCTCTTCCTCTTCCTCCTCCTCCTCCTCCTCCTCCTCCTCCTTCTCTTACTGGTACTACTCCAACTATAAAAAAAGCCATGAGGGAGAGGTAAAGAAGCATGAGGAGGGAGAGAAAACATAAACTACAGGGAAGGAAGGAAGGAAGGAAGGAAGGAAGGAAGGAAGGAGGGGGGAAGAAGGAAATGAATAAAAGAATGAATGAATGAATGAAATAAGAAGTAAGGAAGGAAAGAAGAAATGGAGCAAGGAACGAAGAAAGGAAGGCAAGAAAGAAGGAGAGAAGAACGAAGGAAGGAAGGAAGAAAGGAAGGAAGGAAGGAAGGATGTGAGGCAATAAGATGGAATGGAAAACGTTGCAACACTGAGGTGAAAGTATAAATAAAAGAAAAAAAAGATGAAAAAAATGGAAAAAAAGAAAGAGAAGATGCCGCAGAAGAGAAGAAAGAAGGATATGAAGAAAAAGAAGAAAAAAAGAAGACAATCAGGTTTTAGAAGAAAGTAATGAAAACGCCTAACTGTGTGTGTGTGTGTGTGTGTGTGTGTGTGTGTGTGTGTGTGTGTGTGTGTGTGTGTGTGTGTGTGTGTGTGTGTGTGTGTGTGTGTGTGTGTGTGTGTGTGGCCATGAGCGGTTGCGGATGAAATTGAGCATAATATAGAGTGAGAGAGAGAGAGAGAGAGAGAGAGAGAGAGAGAGAGAGAGAGAGAGAGAGAGAGAGAGAGAGAGAGAGAGAGAGAGAGAGAGAGAGAGAGAGAGAGAGAGAGAGAGAGAGAGAGAGAGAGAGAGAGAGAGAGAGAGAGAGAGAGAGAGAGAGAGAGAGAGAGACTTAAGTACAAAGAGACGAATGGAAATGAAGAAAAAGGAGGAGAAAAAAGGGAGGAGGAGGAGGAGGAGGAGGAGGAGGAGGAGGAAGGAGAAAGACAAACAAGAGATGAATGAAGAAGTAGAAAGTTGTAGTCATCGGAGGTTAAATATGGAGGAGGAGGAGGAGGAGGAGGAGGAGGAGGAGGAAAGGAGAAAGGGAGATAATACAGAAGAGGTGAAGAAAGATGATGGGAAAGAAGACAGGAAGGAAGAGGTCAATTGCATCATTCTTAACCTATTATCTATTTCTTCCCATCAATCTCTTCTCTTTTCCTTTAACCTTCTTTTTTCCCATCATTTTCTTTCTTTTATTTCCTTCCCCTCATTTTCTATCTTCTTTACTTTATTTATTTCTTCTTAATTTTCCTCTTTTTTGGTCTCTTCTTCGTCCTTCTTTCTTCTCCCATTATTCCTTCTTTCTCTTATTTTTGCTTTCTCCTTCCTTCTCTTTACTTATTTTGCTTTCTCCTGCTTGCTATTTTTATTCCGTCTCCCCTCCTCTGTTTTTAGTTCTTGTTTATTTCTTCTTTCCCTCCTCTTCTTCCTTCTCTTTATCCCTTCTTTTTCTTTCCTCCTGTTCCTCCTTCAATTTCTCTTTCTCCTCTTTTTCTTACATTTTTTCTGCTAACAAATCTTTTCCTTTCTAATTTTCTTTATCTTCTTCATCTTCCTCCTTCCCTTGATACTTCCTCCTCCTCCTCCTCCTCCTCCTCCTCCTCCTTCTCCTCCTCCTCTCCTTCTCCCCCTCGTTTATCAGCCTCCTTTCTTCGCCCATTTTCTTTGACCGAAGCTCACAATCAAGACAGTTTAAGATAGTTTCCCATTAATTACTGAGCTCATTACCTTTACCTGCCCGATGATGACGATGATGATGATGAGGAGGTGGAGGATGTGGGTGAAGATGATGCTGGTAGTGAGGAGGAGGGATAACGAGGAGGAAGAGGAGGAGGAAGAGGAGGAGGAGGAGGAGGAGATGAGAGAGCAGTTATAGATAGAGGGAGAAGCGAAGGAGAAGCAATAAATTAGAGGAAAAAAAAGTGAAGGAAAGAAAGGAAAAATAGGAAGAAAAAAGAAATTAAGAGAAAAAAGGAGGAGGCGGAGGAGGAGGAGGAGAAGGAGGAGGATGAGGAAAAGAAGAGAAAATTACCTTGTTTTTTTTTTGAGAATGAAAAAAAGAAGAGAAAAAAGTGTAGGAGTGAGTAATTTTCTCTCTCTCTCTCTCTCTCTCTCTCACCTGTCCGTCGCATGTCCAATCGTCACTTACCTGTAAAAAAAAGAACATGTTAGATTACCTGGAATCTCTCTCTCTCTCTCTCTCTCTCTAAACATAGGGCTTAACTCATTCACTCCCTCCCTTTCCCCTCTCTCTTTTTCTCTTTCTCTCTGTCTTTCCTCCTCCTCCTCCCCCCCCCTTCTCTCCCTTCCTAAGTTTTTCCCCTCCCTTATTTTCCTTTCATTCGCTTTTTCTTCCTTAGTTTCCTCTTTCATTTCGTATCTCTCTTTCCCTCCCTTTATTCTCCCTCCCTTCCTCGTTGTAACTTTTCTCCCTTCCTATTTTTATTTTCCATATTTCTTAAAGTTTCCTCAATCATTTCTTGTTTCTCTTTTTCTTTTTTATTCTCCCTTCCCTTTTTTACAATTTTCTTCACTATTTTCTTTTTCTTCTTCCATAAACACTTCACTTTCTACTATTCGCCTTTCCTTTCTAATATCTTCTAATTTAATCCCTCTAATCTTTATCTTTTTGCCTCTTTTTCTTTCTTTTCTGCTTCCTATTTCCTTCCTCATCTTATTTCCCCTGCTTTCTCCAATTTCTTTTTCCTCTTCTCATTTCTTCTTTCTTATACTTTTTTCCTCTTTTTCTTCATCTATTATTCTCTCTCTCTC
>NC_066560.1:4616504-4619004 GCF_024679095.1 Eriocheir sinensis
AGGAAGAGAATTAGCAGCAACAGGAGGAGGAGGAGGAGGAGGAGGAGGAGAAGGAGGAGAAGAAGGAGGTAATGGCAGTTAGGAGGTTGGTTTAAGTGACAAGGAGGTGAGGACTTAATTGCCAATAACATTACGAGGAAATGAAGAGAAAGGAGGAAGAGGATAAGCAGGAGGAGGAGGAGGAGGAGGAGGAGGAGGAGGAGGAGGAGGAAGAGTTTAAATGGCCATAAGCACACAGGTATGCAGTTCTCAGGCGCCTAATTAGAACAGGTGATTAGTGCGTGACGAGGGGGGAGTGTGTGTGTGTGTGTGTGTGTGTGTGTGTGTGTGTGTGTGTGTGTGTGTGTGTGTGTGTGTGTGTGTGTGTGTGTGTGTGTGTGTAAGGCCCCTCTCCGACCTTATTCTGAAAGTGCATGCCAGCGTGTGTGTGTGTGTGTGTGTGTGTGTGTGTGTGTGTGTGTGTGTGTGTGCCACTTGAATATGCACACGTAGTCACGCACACACAAACACAGCTTACCCCCAAGTCGTCAGACACGTCCCTGTATGTACACACACACACACACACACACACACACACACACACACACACACACACACACACACACACACACACTGCCCTATTCACCCCAACCACCATCCCCCCTCACTCACTGTACCACCACCACTTTCACCACCACCTCCACCATCACCACTATCACCATTCACAAAGGAAACACAACACCAAAAACAATATCGTATTATAAAAGATAAATAAAAGAAATAAAGGAAATGAAAACTGAAAATCTTTCTCTCTCTCTGTTTCAAGAGAGAGAGAGAGAGAGAGAGAGAGAGAGAGAGAGAGAGAGAGAGAGAGAGAGAGAGAGAGAGAGAGAGAGAGAGAGAGAGAGAGAGAGAGAGAGAGAGAGAGAGAGAGAGAGACATGCAAAGAAATGCAAAAAAAAACAAGAAAAAAAAACAAGATCAATGTGGATGTAGAAGTGCAAATATTCCTGTCTTTAGGTGGAGAAAACGAGGTGGAAGAGGAGGAGGAAGGAGTGGAGGAGGGAGGAGGAGGAAAGGGTGGATGGAGGAGTAGTAGAAGGTGGAAGAGTAGAGAGAGTGAGAGAGAGAAGAGAGAGTCGAGTAAAGGAGGGAAGAAGAAAGGAAGGAAACGAAGGAAGGAAAGAATGAGAGAACAAGGTGGGACAGAATGAGGAAGAAAAAGGGAGGAAAAGTAAGGGAGTTGAAAGAAGGCAGGAAGAAAAGGGAGATTAAATTAAGGAGCGAAATAAAAGAGGAATAGAAAAGGAAGCGTAGAAAGAGAAAGGGAGGTTAAAGAATGAAGAAAAAGGAGAGAGGAAGAGAATGGAAGGGTGAAAAAAGAAAGGGAGGGAAAATAATGGAGGAAAAGAAGAAAGGAAGAGAAAAATGAAGGATAGAAAAAAGAAAGGGATGTTAAGGAATGAAGGAAAATAAAAAAGAGAAAGGAAAAAGGTCAGAGGTCAGAAAGAGGAAGAAAAAGAACGGAAGAGAAAGGGAAGGGAAGAAAAGAAAGGGAGGTTAAAATAAGGGAGCAAAAGAAAACAGGAAGAGAAATCGAATAGAAGAAAAAGAAAGGGAGATCAAAGAAGGGAGGAAAGAGAAAAGGGAGTTAAATAAGAAGAAAGGGAGAAGGGGGGGATCGGTAACTTAGAGAGAGAGAGAGAGAGAGAGAGAGAGAGAGAGAGAGAGAGAGAGAGAGAGAGAGAGAGAGAGAGAGAGAGAGAGAGCGAGAGAGAGAGAGAGAGAGAGAGAGAGAGAGAGAGAGAGAGAGAGAGTGGCCCCCTCCTCAAATGTGGTGTTTCATCGCTTCACTTCGTTTCCCTCACAAGCTTCTAACAAACAAACAAACAAACAAAAAAAAAAAAACCACTGGGAAGGATTCGGTGCTAAAAAATATTATACTTTTACACTGATTGTTATTTTCCACGCGAGAACACGGAGAGGAGGAAAAGTTTAAAGAGAAAATGAAAAAAAAAATGAGTGAACAGAAGTAAAAAGGGGAGAGAGAGAGGGTGAGAGGAGGAAAGAAAGAAACAGAAAAAAAGGGAAAGGGGAGAGAGAGGGGGAGAGAAGGTAGGTAGGGAAAGAGAGGAGAGAGAGAGAGAGAGAGAGGGAGGGAGGGAGAGAGGTATCGTTTCAGACTGATTAATTCCCTGCTTTGAGAGTGCGTTTGAAACTGCTTCACTTTGTACTTCACCTGATCCAGCACCCGTAACGCACACACACACATACACACACACACACACACGTTGCAAAGGGAAGAAGAGGAAGAGAGGAGGAGAGAGGAAGGGAAAGCGAGGAGTGACAGAAAAAGATAAAAATAAAAGAAAGGAAAAAAGAGAGAAGACAGGAAAAGTATCAAAAGAGGAAGGGTGAATCACAGAGAGAGAGAGAGAGAGAGAGAGAGAGAGAGAGAGAGAGAGAGAGAGAGAGAGAGAGAGAGAGAGAGAGAGAGAGAGAGAGAGAGAGAGAGAGAGAG
>NC_066560.1:4626504-4644004 GCF_024679095.1 Eriocheir sinensis
GAGAGAGAGAGAGAGAGAGAGAGAGAGAGAGAGAGAGAGAGAGAGAGAGAGAGAGAGAGAGAGAGAGAGAGAGTACCCCACCAGCAGCAGGTTGACTCAAAACTAAATTGGCTCTTGTTCTTTTAAATTGTTTTTCTTCTCTCTCTCTCTCTCACGAACGAGTGGCATTTGACAGAATTTTTCGCCCCTCTTCTTTTCTCTTGACAGCGAAAGCACTGTTGGGAAGCTTGTTTGTGCGAAGCTTTGTGTGTACGATAGAGAGAGAGAGAGAGAGAGAGAGAGAGAGAGAGAGAGAGAGAGAGAGAGAGAGAGAGAGAGAGAGAGAGAGAGAGAGAGAGAGAGATAGAGAGAGAGAGAGAGAGAGAGAGAGAGAGAGAGAGAGAGAGAGAGAGAGAGAGAGAGAGAGAGAGAGAGAGAGAGAGAGAGAGAGAGAGGACGGATGTAGTGGAGGATAAACGAGGATAGAGGAGAGGGAGTGGAAGAAAAGAGGGAGAAGGAAGAAGGAAAAAAAAAAAAAGGAAGGGTGATAGAATATAAAGATAGATAGATAGATACATAGATAGATAGATAGGGAGATAGAGACGAATATATTACTGAGGAAGAGCCCAGACTTCGATAAATTCAACAGATATACGAGAAAGCGAAAAAAAATATGTAACCAGATGAGAATAGAAAGAAAACGTGATGTCCTCCAGCGCCCACGTGTTATTAAAAGGGAAACGATAGTAAAAGGAATTGATAAAGGAGAAAATAAGTGTAATACGAGAATGAAAAATATACGGAAAAAGGAGGAATGAAAACCTACCAAAAGAAGAAAGAGGGAATATTGAAGAAGGAAAGTTTAATATAGTGAAAAGTAAAAACAGTTATAAATAAAAAACAAGAGAAATAAAGATTGCAGGATTAATAATGGTGAGAGCGTTGTGAAAGGAGGAAAGGAAAACAGAGAGCAAAGGAAACGACAGAAATAAGAGAAATGAAAATAACGTAAAAGGGTAAAGGTGGAATATTATGAAGGACGGACAGGGGAATATAGTAAAAGTAAAAAGAGTTATCTGTAAAGTCAATGGGAGTAAAAACAGGAGAAATGATAATAGGAGCAAAAATAGAAAGAGTTAAAACAATGAAGGTCAAAACAACGGCAAGAAACAACGCTTTTCGAAATGTCACGAAGAGGAAAAAAGGAACGGGATTGTATTTAACATTTAATACAGTAATACACACGGACAAGAAGAAGAAGAAGAAGAAGAAGAAGAAGAAGAAGAACAAGAACAAGAAGAGGGAGAAAAGGAGAGAAAAAAAACTATTAATGCCACTACTACTACTACTACTACTACTACTACTACTATTACCATTACGACTAGAGAGAGTCTCTCTCTCTCTCTCTCTCTCTCTCTCTCAACTAAATCGTAAATGTCAACTGGATTACCTTGCAGATCAGCTCTTAATAACGTGATTAATGAATATAATTATAGTTCTGAATTAGTAATAAGTCACGATGAACGGCAACAAAAATAAATATAACACACACACACACACACACACAAAAAAAAAAAAAAAAAAAATCCTTACTGTTTTGTGTACATCCTCGGGGTCGCTTTTACACAAACTCACCTGAAAAGACAATAAAAATAATGTTAATAATAATGATGATAATAATAATAATGATAATAATGAAACAACAACAACAACAACAACATCAATAATAATAATAATAATAATAATAATAATAATAATAATAATAATAATAATAATAATAATAATAATAATAATAATAATAATATCCTGCTACTGCCGCTATAACTACTATTACTTCTACTACTACTACTACTACTACTACTACTACTACTACTACTACTACTACTACTTAAAAGATACCACCATTTTTTATACTACTACTACTACTACTACTACTACTACTACTACTACTACTTAAAAGATACCAGCATTTTTTATACTACTACTACTACTACTACTACTACTACTACTACTTAAAAGATACCAGCATTTTTTATACTACTACTACTACTACTACTTCTACTACTACTTAAAAGATACCAGCATTTTTTATACTACTACTACTACTACTACTACTACTACTACTACTACTACTTAAAAGATACCACCATTTTTTATACTACTACTACTACTACTACTACTACTACTACTACTACTTAAAAGATACAACCATTTTTTATACAACTACTACTACTACTACTACTACTACTACTACTACTACTACTTAAAAGATACCACCATTTTTTATACTACTACTACTACTACTACTACTACTACTACTTAAAAGATACCACCATTTTTTATACTACTACTACTACTACTACTACTACTACTACTTAAAAGATACCACCATTTTTTATACAACTGCTACTACTACTACTACTACTACTACTACTACTTAAAAGATACCACCATTTTTTATACTACTACCACTACTACTACTACTACTACTACTACTACTACTACTACTACAACCACACCGCCAACAACAAAATCAATCTCCATTCCAAAAGATTACTCCTATTCAAATACTTTTTCATCCATTTCCTTCACACAAATAAAAAAAATCGAAAAAAAAAAGAAACTCACAGAAAACCGATCAACACTTTATTTACTCTTTTCTCTTTTTTCAATATTTTTTTTTTTTTTAACTTTCATGCATCCATCGGCTTAGCGCGCCAGGCGAAGTTTGAATATACAGAGCCAAGCCGAACCAAGCCGAGCCAAGCCGAGTCGGGTCGAGTCAAACCAAACCGAACCAAGCCGAGCCAAGCCAAGCCAAGCCGAGCCAAACCGAGCCAAGCCAAGCCAAGCCGAGCCAAACCGAGCCAAGCCAAGCCAAGCCGAGCCAAACCAAGTTGAGCTAAACTGAACCAAACTGAGCCAAACTGAGCTAAGTTGAGCTAAACTGAGCCAAACCGAGCCAAACCGAGCCAAACCGAGCCAAGCCGAGCCAAACCGAGCCAAGCCGAGCCAAACCGAGCCAAGCCGAGCCAAGCCGAGCCAAGCCAAGCCAACCCGAGCCAAACCGAGCCAAGCCGAGCCAAACCGAGCCAAGCCGAGCCAACCTGAGCTAAACTGAGCCAAACTGAGCTAAACTGAGCTGTTGAGCCAAACTGAGCTAAGTTGAGCTAAACTGAGCTGCTGAGCCAAGTTGAGCCAAACTGAGCTAAGCTGAGCTGGAGCCAAGTTGAGCTAAACTGAGCTAAGCTGAGCCAAACCGAGCCAAGCCGAGCCAAGCCGAGCCAAGCCGAGTCAAGCCAAACCAAGCCAAGCCGAGCCCAGCCGAGTCAAGCCAAGCCAAGCCGAGTCAAGCCAAGCCAAGCCAAGCCGAGTAATGCCAAACCAGGCCAAGCCGAATCAAGCCGAGTCAAACCGAGCCAAGCCGAGTTAAATTAAACCAAGCGGTGGATGTGAACTCGACTAATCCGGTGTGTGCAAAAGTGTTCCAGTTCTGTCCTTCTCGCCTCACAGAAAGTGGGTTAGGGGAGAGAGAGAGAGAGAGAGAGAGAGAGAGAGAGAGAGAGAGAGAGAGAGAGAGAGAGAGAGAGAGAGAGAGAGATGGGGGGGGGTAGATGGGTAGAGGGGACGAGTATTGAGAGAAGAGAGGGAGAGATAGGGAGAAAAAGAGGAGAGATAGAAAGGATAGATGGAAAGAAGAAGAAGGAAAATGGAGGAGATAGAAAAACATAAGATGATTGGAAGAAAAAAAAAGACAGATATAGATAAGTAGATAGATAGACAGACAGACAGATAGATAGAATAAGAGACACTGACCTTCGCCCGATAATCAAACATTTACAAAGAGTGCCAGGAAAGACCTTTTGACTTTGCCTTCAGTTCCAAGACGAAAATAAAAGAACAAAAATAAATAAAAGAAAAAAAAGAAACGAAAAAGGGTAAAGGCATATGACATTAGCGAATCCTGTCCGTCTCTCTCTCTCTCTCTCTCTCTCTCTCTCTCTGGAGTTGTGTTCATCGTTTTTAACTTTTTTTGAGAGAGAGAGAGAGAGAGAGAGAGAGAGAGAGAGAGAGAGAGAGAGAGAGAGAGAGAGAGAGAGAGAGAGAGAGAGAGAGAGAGAGAGAGAGAGAGAGAGAGAGAGAGAGAGAGAGAGAGAGAGAGAGTGTGCCTCCCTCCATCGATGTTGACAGGTGGTGAGAGAGTGAGACTGACTGACTGACTGAGAGAGAGAGGAGAGAGAGAGAGATATAGAGAGAGAGAGAGAGAGAGAGAGAGAGAGAGAGAGAGAGAGAGAGAGAGAGAGAGAACATGGATAAAGTGGAGAGACAGACACAAACTAACTTCCTCTCTCTCTCTCTCTCTCTCTCTCTCTCTCTCTCTCAAAAACTGGTTATCCCTTTCATCCTTTTCCTCTCTCTCACCTCCTAACCTCCTCCTCCTCCTCCTCCTCCTCCTCCTCCTCCTCCTCCTCCTCCTCCTCCTCCTCCACTGCATAATAATCCTAATCTTTTTGCCCTCCCTTCCTCCCCTCACCAGACCTTCCTTCCTCTCCTCTTCCTCCTCCCCTCTTCATCTCCTCCCCTTCTCCCCTTCCCCTTAGCCCGAAGCGTCGCATCAGGATCATCAATAAATCCTACGAAAAAATGAAAGAAAAAAATGTTTACGAAAGGAAAAAAAAAAAAAAGATAAAAAAAGTTGCGTGTTTGCATCAAGTTATTTATTCACAGCATGACGATATTTTTGTCGCGTTTGAAGTATCTTTTTTTTTCCCTCTTTTTTTTTTCCTCTCATTTTTTGCCTTAAAGTTTTCCCTTGAACAACGTAATTTTTGCCTCAGAGTTTTTTTTCTTCTTTAATCGTGTTCATTTTTCTTTTTTTACTGGTTTTTCAGTTTTTTTTCCTTTTAAGCTTCTATTTTCCTCTTTTTCGTTTTATTTTCTTTTTCCACATTTTTCCTTTAAAGTTTTCCCTTGAACGACGTCATTTGTGCTTTCGAGCTTTTTTCCATTCCCTCTGCATTCTTTTTTTTTCTGACTTTACTGGTCTTTTCCCTTTTAAGCCTTTATTTTCCTCTTTATTTTTTCCCTTGAGGTTTTCCCTTGAACGACGTCATTTGTGCTTCCAAGTTTTTTTCTTTAATCGTGTTCATTTTTTTTTACTGATTTTACGTTTTTTTCTTTTGAACCTGTATTTTCCTCTTTTTTTACACTTTTTCCCTTGAAGTTTTCCCTTGAACGATGTCATTTGCGTTTCCGAGCATTTTTTTTCTTTCCCTCTGCATACTTTTCAACTTTTTACAGATTTTATTTTTTCCCCTTTTTAAACATACATTTCCCCACTCACTCTTATTTTTCTACTTTTTTCCACATTTTTCTCTTTAAGTGTTTCCTTCAACGACGTCATTTGGCCTTCAGCGTTTTTTTCTTCCGTCCTTTTCTACTATTTTCATCTTTTTCAAACATCTACTTAATCCCTCACTCTTTTTCCTCCTCTTTCCCACATTTTTCCCCCTTGATGTTAGACCTTGAGTGATGTAATTTGTGCGCCTGAGTTTTTTTTTATTTCCCTTTTCATACTTTTCCTTTTCTTTTATTTTTCTACTGTTTTTCCCTTTCCAAACATCTATTTTTCCCTTTACGTTTTTTTCTCCTCGTTCTGACATTTTTTACCCTTGATGTTGGACCTTGAGTGATGTAATTTGTGCTCCCGAGTTTTCTTTTATTTCTCTTTTCATTCTTTTCCTTTTCTTTTATTTTTTTTACTGTTTTTCCCTTTCCAAACATTTATTTTTCCCCTTGCTTTTTTTTTCTCTTCGTTCCATTTTTTTTATGAAGTTTTCCCTCAACCGATGTAATTTAATCTTTCCATTTTTTTCCTTCTTTCCTTCTTCATACCTTTCCTTTTTACCTTCTTACTATTTTTTTTCCTTTCCAAACATCTATTTCCCCCCTCATGCGATTTTTCTCCTTCTTCACAAATTATTCTTATTGATTTTTTCTCCTTAAACGATGTAATTTTACCCTTCGAGATTTTCCTTCTTCATCATTTTCCTATGTTCTTATTTTCACTTCACTCACAGCTCCTAAATAACATCCACTTTTTTTATTTGCTGTGTTGATATATGTTTTTATATTTGTATTATTTTTACATTGCTCTTTCAAACTTTCCCTTCAAATGTCGTACCAAAAGTTTATAAGAAAAAGATTAGGTTATGTAACACGAATATCTCGCTTTACCTCCTTGTGTGTGTGTGTGTGTGTGTGTGTGTGTGTGTGTGTGTGTGTGTGTGTGGAGGCATCTGAAAGGTCACTTGATATTTATGAGGTCAGATGCAGTGGTAGTACGAGGAGGGAGGGAGGGAGGGAAGAGAGAGAGAGGGAGGAGGGAGGGAAGGAGAGAGAGGGAGGGAGAGAGGGATGGAGGTAAGGAGGAGGGAGGTTGTTTCAATATGGCACAGGTGAGTTTTCTTTACCTCCTCCTCCTCCTCCTCCCCCTCCCCTCCTCCTCCTCCTCCATTCTAACAGGTAACTTGAACAGGTAAAAGAATATTGTTATTGTTTACACTGCTACTACTACTCCTACTTCTACTACTACTACTACTACGACTACTACTACGTCTACAACAACTCCTACCACTATATTCTTAGGCCTATGAATAAACACCAAAATAAAGCATGTATCCTTTTTTTCCCTCCTTTTCCTTGCAAGTCTGACACAGAAAACTATTCATAAGAGGCTGAAGGGTAGACTCAAATATTTGGTGAAGCTCTGAAGTGGCTGCGGTGAGAGAG
Organism: Eriocheir sinensis; assembly: GCF_024679095.1. Lineage (NCBI taxonomy): Eukaryota > Metazoa > Arthropoda > Malacostraca > Decapoda > Varunidae > Eriocheir > Eriocheir sinensis. The sequence continues at coordinate 4,633,276 of NC_066560.1, forward strand.
AGAGAGAGAGAGAGAGAGAGAGAGAAACTAAATGTCAGACTTTCAACTTGCTTCCCTTTATCCTGTTTGTATGTGTGTGTGTGTGTGTGTGTGTGTGTGTATCTGTCACTGTATGTCTGTTTGTGTGTTTGTTTATTTGTTTTTTTTCTTTTGATTACAAACTAATTTGTTTGTCTGTTTGCTCTGAATGTCATGCTCGTGTGCGTGTGTGTGTGTGTGTGTGTGTGTGTGTGTGTGTGTGTGTGTGTGTGTGTTTACGTTTCAGTGTATGGTTCCGGCAGGCTTTCTTGGTGGGGCCTAATGATCACTCCAGCCTGTTGTGGCGCAGGCAAGTATTTATAGTAGCGCCATCTTGCTTGCCTCATGCTGCCCCCCGGAGCTCATCTTTGATCCTTTCTTTAGAGAGAGAATCAAGATTCCGGGTTGATAGGTGGTCTCCAGGACAGCATGTGGGTAGTCTTAGGCCACTCGGAGGTGACTGAAAAATCCCAGCTTGTGGTGGAGGGGGGAACGCGAACCCGCCGGCACGCTAACCACTCAACCATCTCCTCTGTGTGTGTGTGTGTGTGTGTGTGTGTGTGTGTGTGTGTTTTCAAGGCCCAGTGATATGTAAGCAACGTAACATTCTTTAAACAGTTACTTAAAATGCAAGGAAGACAAAAAGATGACTGTCCTGGAGGCATTATATTACTGGTGTGACTTTTGTTATTGGCTCTCGATATTACCTTGGCATTATTATGATTGATATTATTGCTCTCAGCGCCGCCTTGGTGAAGTGGTTAACATTCCAAACTACGAAACGGCGGGCCTTGGTTCGAATCCCGGCTTGGGCAATCGGCATGCAACCCACCTAGCAGCTCATCCTCCCTTTCGGGCTGGTCGACAAATGGGTACCTGGGGAAACCTGGGGAAGGTAACCTGTGGCAACCCGTATGTCCCACTGGCCCTGTGTCCCGGGGTAATGTACTCATCCCACCACAGACTCAAGGGCCAATGTAACGGAACTGAACACCGCCGCCACGCGCAGTTAAAGCGTATGCGCTAAATTTTACTTTTACCTGTCATTATTATCACCATTCTCATCTTATTATTATTTCCTTATCGCTTCTATTTTTTACCATTCTTATTAGTATATTGCTGATTTTTTAGTTATTCCTCCTCCTACACCTACTCAACCTCCTCCTTCTACTTCTCATACTACTCCTCGTCCTTGTCCTCTTCCTCCTCCTACTACTACAATTCAACATAAAACAAAAAAACATCGACTGCTCAATGACCTTTTCTTGCTCCTTGCACTTTTAACTATTTATTAGACGGTGGGAGGAGGAGGAGGAGGGGGAGGAGGAGGAGGAGGAGGAGGAGGACAGGGGAGGTCAGTGCGAGTAAGCTTCCGGCAACAGAGTGATCGCTTCCTGTCTCCTTCTTAAGCCTAACAAGGTGACAGAAGGAAGGAGAATGAACGTGTGTGTGTGTGTGTGTGTGTGTGTGTGTGTGTGTGTGTTACTATTTATAAACGGTCCTCGGAAACTTGTAAAACCTGACTTAGTAGCTCTGACAGATTCCTCGGACATTCTTTTGAAGCACGTCCTAGTTATTTTTTTCCCCTCTAAGCAGGAACTATATACATGTGCCGTCTGCGAGAGGATATGTCGTCACAAACATAAAATAATCGCCTAAGTCATTTTTCAACGATTTCCTTGTTTTTGTCTACATCATTATTTCAACATGTCACGCCCATTTTTGTATAGTTCCTTCGACATTCAGGGGTTGAGTATCCTAGAATTGGCCTCCTCATTTCTGCCTAAACCTTAAGCCGAATGAGATAATGACAGTTTTTTTCTGATTTCCTGTAAAGTAGAAAATAATGACTTAGGCGGTCTGTTTACGAAGGTGACGAAATATTTAGGTGTAACGTCGGTGATTTTAACGTTTATACATGTTGATATGATGTGTGTCACCTTGGCTTCATGTATATTTTGTTCTTGAGATGTCTAGCTTAATGTAAAATATCAAGGTATAGTAAAATCAATAACGTGTATGTCTGCAGGTAAAAGAAATAGATATAAACAGATAGATAGATGGAGAGAGAGAGAGAGAGAGAGAGAGAGAGAGAATGAATGTCACCTGATCGTTGAACCGGAAAAGGAGTCCCAGGTGAACTTTTGATAATTGGAGTGTAAACAACTTGAACAAGAACATCAGCAACAAAAACAACACTAATAATAATAATAATAATAATGATAATAGTAAGAAGAACAACAACAACAAGAACAATAACAACAAGAGCAATAAAAGTGTTAACGTACATATTTTTTTTTTTGCTAGTGAGGTCAAGAAAAATAAAATGAAAAAAATAAATAAAAAGTGAAAGCAAACACGAAAATTAAAAAGAAAAAAAGAATATCATAGAAAAATAAAAACAAACAACCAAAAACACAAACAGACCAAATAAGCAAGAGAGAGAGGAAAAAAAGAAAAAAAAAAAGAGCAAATGCTTCAGACTAACCGAAGCTTCGTTGGGTCGAGTCGCAAAAACGAACGAGAAATGAAGCTATGAATATTCTCTTTCACTTAGCGGCCGTGTTTGTTTCTCTCTCTCTCTCTCTCTCTCTCTCTCTCTCTCTCTCTCTCTGTGTATCACTGCTTTCCATCCTTACGTTCTCTCTCTCTCTCTCTCTCTCTCTCTCTCTCTCTCTCTACTCTCTCTCTCTCTCTCTCTCTCTCTCTCTCTCTCTATCTCTCTCTCTTTTGATAAACAGTCTTCTGTATTTTCACATCAACTATAGAGATATAGAGAGTATGACACACACACACACACACACACACACACACACACACACACACACTCATGGTCCTACAACGAATCAAAATTATGAAGCTCCGTGGAGTCTCTCTCTCTCTCTCTCTCTCTCTCTCTCTCTCTCTCTCTCTCTCTCTCTCTCTCTCTCTCTCTCTCTCTCTCTCTCTCTCTCTCTCTCTCTCTCTCTCTCTCCCTACTGTTTACCGCGCTCTCTTATTCTTCCTCCTTCTCCTCCTCATCTATTTTTTTCTGTTTTTCCTCCTCCTCCTCCTCCGGGAAGAGTCTAAACATGAGGTTAAGATATTCATGATCACATTAATACAGAAGTGCCTTACCCCCGGCCTCTCGACTCCTCCTCCTCCTCCTCCTCCTCTTCCTCTCCTCCTCGACGAGCTCTTCCTCCTCATCTCTTCATCTGCCTCTTCACTTTTTTTCTCTCTAATTTTGTCTCTCTCTCTCTCTCTCTCTCTCTCTCTCTCTGTTGACTTGTTATCTTAAGGCTATTTAGAACTCACCGTAACTTCCTCCTCCTCCTCCTCCTCCTCTTCCTTCTCCTCCTCCTTCTCTTGTGCTGTCTATCTTCCTCTTGTTCTTCCTCCTCCTCCTCCTTTGTCTTCCTCGAGGCATTCTCTTTAGTGCCCTCAAGTGATTCTGTCTGTCTATCTTTGTGTGTGTGTGTGTGTGTGTGTGTGTGTGTGTGTGTGTGTGTGTGTTTGTGTGTGTGTGTGTGTGTGTGTGTGTGTGTGTGTGTGTGTGTTTGTGTGTGTAATTTTCCTGCTTGCACACACACACACTCTCTCTCTCTCTCTCTCTCTCTCTCTCTCTCTCCTTACCTCCCCTGTTGGGCCGTAAAGTGAAGAAGAGTCTCAGATCCTCCTCCTCCTCCTCCTCCTCCTCCTCCTTCTCCTCCTCCTCCTCTTCCTCTTCCTCTTCCTCCTCCTCCTCCTCCTTCTCCTCCTCCACCGAAGTTATTAACACGGCAGGAATAGAGGGGCAAGAGAGAGAGAGAGAGAGAGAGAGAGAGAGAGAGAGAGAGAGAGAGAGAAAGAGAATAAGAAAGGAGATAAAGAGAGTTGGAGAGAGAGAGATTGTGAAAGAGAAAAAAGAGATAGATAGATAAAGGGATTGGGATAGACGCAGATTGATAGGTAGAAGGAGACAGATAGACATAGATAAAGATAAAACAGAAGGAAGGAAAGAAAGAGAAAGAAAAAGAAAAGCAAAAGAAAGTCTAAAAAAAAAAAAACTCAGGTGGGTCCTTCGTCCGTGATCTGAGCACAGTTTACCTGAAGGAGGGGCCGTAGAAGGACTTAAAGGCTTACCTGGGATCACGACAGGTGTGTGTGTGTGTGTGTGTGTGTGTGTGTGTGTGTGTGTGTGTGTGTGTGTGTGTGTGTGTGTGTGTGTGTGTGTGTGTGTGTGTGTGTGTGTGTGTGTGTGTGTGTGTGTAAGTGTGTGTGTGTGTGTGTGTGTTACCTGTTCATATAGATCAATTAAGTGGCTCAGGTGACAAAAGACCCTTGACGTGAAAGTGGAGGAGGGAGAGAAGGAGAGGGGGAGAGGAAGGAGAGAGAAGTAGGGAGAGACGGAGTGAAGGAGGAGAGAGAGGAAGAGAAAGGCATTGAGAAAGGAATGGAGGGAGGGAGGGATGGAGAGAGGCAGAAAGGAAGAAACGGTGGTGAAGGTGAATGAAAGGATAAAAAGCGAAAGGAAGGAAAAAAAATGAGAAAACAGATGAATAAATGTATAAATGGATGTATGGAAATATAATGGAGACAGGAGAGGAGAGATAGAGGGTCGAAGAGAAGAGATGAATGAAAAGCAAAGCGAATAGAGAAAAATGGCAATGGTGGGAACAGAGAAATGAGAGAAAGGGAGGAATTAAGGAAGGATGGAAAGAATCAGGAGGATTGAAAGGAAGGAAGGAAGGAAGCGGGAAGAGAAAAGAATTGAAGAAGGAAAGGAAGAAGAAAATTTTAGAAGCAGTATTAATAGCATTCGTAGTAGTAGTAGTAGTAGTAGTAGTAGTAGTAGTAGTAGTAGTAGTAGTATCGGTAATGGTAGTAGTGGTAATGGTGGCAGCGGTCATTTCATATAAGTAGCTTCTAAGTATGCCCTTAACATAATGATAAATTAACGGAAGTGTGCGTGTGTGTGTGTGTGTGTGTGTGTGTGTGTGTGTGTGTGTGTGTGTGTGTGTGTACGTAATTATACTTGCTTGCCACACCCTCTCGCTGACGTCAGGTGTACATTAAGGGGAGAGAAAGAAAGAAAGAAAGAAAGAGAGAGAGAGAGAGAGAGAGAGAACAAATAAATAAATAAATAAAGAAAGAAAGAAAGAAAGAAAAGAATACGAAAGAAAGAAAAAGAGGAGCGGTAACAAACGTCAGTACGAAAATCTATGAAATAAAAGGAAAATTGTACGAGAGTCAGTCGATGAATAAATACAGCAAATGAAAATATGATACACGGCTTCCCTTTTCTGTTTTGTTTTCAGTGCACTAAAAAGTTAAACGAAAAAAAAGTACAGAAAAAAAAGTGTATAAATAAAATGACAGATACCGCGATTCTGTGTTTGATATGATGTGCAAAAATAAAATAAAAACTAGAAAATCAGAGTTAATGTACATGAAAGTTTTGTTAATATGTGCAAAAAAGTAGTTGAACTGAAATTAAAATACGCTAAAAACACAAAGAAATAAAGTAAACAAATAAAATAACACACATTCCCGTTATTTTTTGGGGGGTTGTTCTTACGTGCAAAGCAAGAAAATTAGAAGCAAAATAAATAAATGTTTTAATATGCGCAAAAAATTATGAAACAAAAAATTAAAAATACACACACACAAAAAACCCCCCCCACAAATAAACTAACACATATTTCCGCTATTCTGGTTCGTTCTTACGTGCAAAAAAGAAAATTAGAAGCAAAATAAATAAATGTTTTCATATGCGCAATAAATAATGGAAGAAAAAAAATACACTAAATAACCAGAAATAAAATAACACATATTTCTGCTTTTCTGGTTCGTTGTTACGTGCGAAAAAGAAAATCAGAACCAAAATGGATAAATGTTCTAATATGCGCAAAAAATAATGAAACAAAAGAAAAAAAATACACTAAATACACACAAATAAACTATCATACATTTCTGCTATTCTGGTTCGTTCTTACGTGCAAAAAAGAAAATCAGGATCAAAATATATAAATGTTTTGTGAATATGCGCAAAAAATAATGAAACAAAAGAAAAAAATAAAATACACTAAGTAAACACAAATAAACTAACATACATTTCTGCTCATCTGGTTCGTTCTTACGTGCAAAAAAGAAAATTAGGATCAAAATATATTAATGTTTTGTGAATATGCGCAAAAAATAATGAAACAAAGGAAAAAAAAAACACAAAATACACACAAATAAACTAACATACATTTTTGCTATTCTGATTTGTTCTTACGTGGAGAAAAAAAAAACACAAGTAAAATGAATAAATGGTAAATGTTTTTGTTATTGCGTAAAAAATATATAAACAAAAAACGGATGTGCACCAAAAAAACAGTAAAATAAATAAAAAAAATAACACAAACGTTCGCTATTCTGGTTTGTTCTTACGCGGAAAAACAAACAAACAAACAAACAAACAAACAAACAAACAAAAAAATTTAAATCATCACCTGTTTAAAAATTTTCCTCCACCTGTCACTGATGTATAGATTAACGAGACACCTGTTGCCTCGCCCCCCCCCCTCTCCTCCTGCCCCCCCTCCCCCCTCGGCTGTCTCTTATTCAACGCGTTATTCATACATTCACCGCCGCGTTCAGTTATTCATATCACGACACTCAGCTATTCATTGCAATATTAAGTGACGAATAAATTAAACTTTTTTTCTACTCGATTTGAAGTTTTGATATTTGTTTCACTTTTGAGTTTTTTTTTTTCGTTTTTCGTCGTTATTCATATCACGATGCTCGGTTATTCATTGAAATATTAAGTAACGAACAAATTGTCTCTCTTTTTTCTACTTGTTTTTTTAGTCTATATATTTGTTTCCTTTTTGAGGTCTCGTTTTTTTTTTTTTTTTCATTTTTTCGCCGTTATTCATATCACGAGACTCGGTTATTCATTGAAATATTAAGTGACGAACAAATTTTCTTTTTTTTTTCTACTCGTTTTTCAGTCCATCTATTTGTTTCTCTTTTGAGGTCTCTTTTTTTCATTATTTCGCCGTTATTCATACCACGAGACTCGGTTATTCATTGCTATATTAAGCGACGAACAAATTCCCTTTTTTTCTACTCCTTTTCTTTTGTCTCTATATTTGCTTCTCTTTTGAGGCCTATTGCTTTTCTTTCTTTCATTTTTTCTTCTTTATTCATAAGGACGACATTCCGTTCTTCATTGCAATATTAAGTAACGAACAAATTCTTCTATTTTTTCTATTCTTTTTTTAGTGTATATATTTGTCTCCCTTTTGAGGCCTATTGCTTTTATTTCTTTATTTTTTTCTTCTGTATTCATAAGAACGACATTCCGTTATTCATTGCAATATTAAGTAACGAACAAATTCTACTATTTTTTCTACTCGTTTTTAGTCTATATATATTTGTCTCCCTTTTGAGGTTTATTGTGTTTGTGTCTTTGTTTCTCTTCGCTATTCATAACGACGTCATTCTGTTATTCATCAAAATTTTCTTTAACGAACAATTTCTTTCTTTTTCACTCGTGTTTTGTCTCTATATTTGTTTCCCTTTTTTTTTAGGCCGATTATGTTTATTTCGTTTTGTTTGTTTATCTTCGTTATTCATAAAGACGTCATTTTGTTATTCATTAAAATTTTCTCTAACGAATAATTTCTTTATTTTTCACTCGTGTTTTCTCTCTATATTCGTTTCCCTTTTTTTGAGGCCGATTACGTTTACTTCGTTTCGTTGATGAGTTAATAAATGGGAGGCTGATGGGCGTTCATTTCACTGTTCAATTTATTTTACCAATAGTTATTTCATAATTTATCATTTTTATCCATTGTTCTCTATTGTTTCAAACTTAAGTCGCGTATTTCTTTCTTAATTTATCCTTTTCATCCTATACTTGGACACTACTTTCGGTTTTATTAATCTATCCCTTTTATCTTTTTTTTTTTTCCACCTATACTCACTTTTCTAAATATCTCCCTTTTTTCCATATGTTATGTTATGATATTCACCTTTCGGCCAATCATATCATACTTGAAATCATTTACATCATGAAAAACAATATGTCTGTCTCCTCTCCTCTTCATATCTATTCATAAGCCTAAACTCATTTTCATCATTCATAACCCTCTTGTTGTCTTCTCACCTCTGCATCTCGTTATTCATGTCTAAACTCCTTTCCATCATGCATAACCCAGCCACATTCCTTCCTCAACACTTCGTTTCGTTATTCATAAACATCCACTGAGTTATGAATAAGACCGCTGCTCTATTCATGAAACCTGTCTGTATTATTCTCCCTCCATTTACTTTATTCATCAGCAAACTCAAGGTACTTATTCTCAAACATTTCAGGCCTAACACACACACACACACACACACACACACACACACACACACACACACACACACACACAAACACACACACACTTATAACAAGCACATTTGGCAAGGCTTTATTGGAGGTTGTTGTGGGCATTTACATTGGTAGTTTTATGAACCTAGTGGTAGTATGACAAGCAACGTTGCCAGATTATCGTACTCAGAGCCTCGTATTTACCAGTTTCTGAGCCATAGCTATTGCCAAAAAAACACTAACAATTAACCATTTTAACGATAACTATATATGAAGGCAGTTATTGGGGTCGAGGAGGCAGTTTTTGGATCGGAAATTGGCAAACATAGGAGGCTGAGTACGACAATCTGGCAACGTTGATGACAAGGCTTCTGCATCATGAATGTGAGAAAACACTCATAAGAACTGACTGATCTATTTCGTGGCCTTTGGAAGTATGTCGTGTCTGATAATACTCGCAAGACACACATTTGATAAGGCTTTCGTGAAGATTGTGAGAATTTCCATGGGTCTAGTCTAGTGATCGTCTGATAAGTGAAAAACGCTTAAGAGAACCAGACCAATTACGTAGGTGGCCTCAGGAAGTAGATTTTATAGGAGCCGAAACCGCTTGAGACTACTAGACCCACTCACTGATATCTGATAAAGCTTTCGTAGAGGTTGTGGGTATTTCCAAAGGTAGTTTTGCGAACCTGGTGATAGTTTGACGGGTGAAAAACGATCATAAGAACCAGACTAATGTCCTATGTGGCCTCAGGAAGTATTTGTCAGGGAGCCGAAAGCGTTTGAGACTACGAGACCCACACACTAACATCTGATAAAGGTTTCGTAGAGGTTGTGGCTATTTCCAAATGTAGTTATGCAAACCTGGTGATAGTCTGACGGTGGAAAACGATCATAAGAACCTGACTAATGTCCTATGTGGCCTCAGGAAGTAGTTGTCATGGGAGCCGAAATCGTTTGAGACTACTAGACCCACTCACTAATATCGATAAAGGTTTCGTAGAGGTTGTGGGTGTTTCCAAGGGTAGTTTTGCGAACCTGGTGATAGTTTGACGGGTGGAAAACGATCATAAGAACCAGACTAATGTCCTATGTGGCCTCAGGAAGTATTTGTCATGGGAGCCGAAATCGTTTGAGACTACTAGACCCACTCACTGATATCTGATAAAGCTTTCGTAGAGGTTGTGGGTATTTCCAAGGGTAGTTATGCGAACCTGGTGATAGTTTGACGGGTAGAAAACGATCATAAGAACCAGACTAATATCCTATGTGGCCTCAGGAAGTATTTGTCATGGGAGCCGAAAGCGTTTGAGACTACGAGACCCACTCACTAATATCGATAAAGGTTTCGTAGAGGTTGTGGGTGTTTCCAAGGGTAGTTTTGCGAACCTGGTGATAGTTTGACGGGTGGAAAACGATCATAAGAACCAGACTAATGTCCTATGTGGCCTCAGGAAGTATTTGTCATGGGAGCCGAAAGCGTTTGAGACTACGAGACCCACTCACTAATATCTGATAAAGCTTTCGTAGAGGTTGTGGGTATTTCCAAAGGTAGTTTTGCGAACCTGGTGATAGTTTGACGGATGAAAAATGATCGTAAGAACCTGAGTAATCTCCGTTGTGGCCTTTGAAATTTTATGTTGTGAGAGCCGACCGTGTCTGAGAAAACGGACCTTGCTCACTCACATTTCATCAGGCTTTCGTAGAGGTTGTTGAGTTAGTATTTCCACGGATCGTTTAATGAGCTTAGTGATAATCTGACAAGAGAAAAACGATTATGAGAACCTTACTATCTCCTTTGTGGTCTTTGTTGTGAGAGCCGAGCGTGTCTGAGAAAACGGACCTTGCTCACCCATATTTGAAGACTTTCGTAGAGGTTGTTGAGTTAGTATTGCCACGGGTAGTTTTATGAGCCTGGAAATAGTCTGACAAGAGAAAAGTGATTATGAGAACCTTACCAACCCACATTTGATCAGGCTTTCGTAGAGGTTGTTGAGTTAGTGTTTCCACGGGTAGTTTAATGACCCTGGTAATAGTCTGACAAGAGAAAAATGATTATGATGAGACTTTCGTAGTGGTTGTTGAGTTATTATTTCCATGGGTAGGTTTATGAGCCTGGTGATAGTCTGACAAGATAAAAACGATCATGAAAACCTTACTATCAAATATGTGGCCTTGGGAAGTAGTTTTTATGGGAGCCGAAACCGTCTGGCACTCTACGGAATTCTGAGCCCCGTTTCGCTATTTTTTCGGGTTCCCTTTTTTTCTTATTTTTTTTACGAGTCTCCCTCCCATCACGCACCTGGCTCGTTCTCTTTCTTTTTTTATCGCTGCTTCAGGGAAAATTACGGTCAGGAATGTATGTAATTAACGAGG
>NC_066560.1:4646504-4664004 GCF_024679095.1 Eriocheir sinensis
CTCTCTCTCTCTCTCTCTCTCTCTCTCTCTCTCTCTCTCTCTCACAGCGGCGCACCAAATTTAATGACGCTTCCTTTATTTATTTATCTTTCTCTATATTTATTTACACGGTTAATTGAATGTAGACAAGGTTTGCTCCTCCCTTTCTTTCTCTCTCTTCCTCTCTCTCCCTTCTTCTCCCTTCCTACACCTATCTTTCTCCTCTTTTATCCTATCCCTATTCTACCTTTCCCTCCCACTCTCCCTCAATTCTCCCTATCCTCTTCTTTCTTCTGTCCTTCAATCTCTTTCCTCTCTCCCTTCCTCTCTCTCCCTTCTTCTCCCTCCCTACACCTATCTTTCTCTTCTTTTATCCTATCCCTATTCTCCCTTTCCCACCCACTCTCCCTTTATTCTCCCTATCCTCTTCTTTATCCTCTCCTTCAATCTCTTTCCTCTCTCTCCCTTCTTCTCCCTCCCTACACCTATCTTTCTCCTTTTTTATCCTATCCCTATTCTACCTTTCCCTCCCACTCTCCCTTAATTTTCCCTATCCTCTTCTTTATCCTCTCCTTCAACCTCTTTCCTCTCTCTCTTCATTCTCTCTCCCTCTATCCCTTCCTTCTTTAACCTTCCTTCTCCTTTATCCGACTCTCTTTCTACCTTTTCCTTCCTTCATTTCCTCCTTCCCTCCCTCTCCCTTAATTCTCCCTTTCCCCTTCTTTATCCTATCCCTATTCTACCTCCTCCATCTCTCCCTTCACTCTTATCCTCCCTCTCTCCCTTCCTTTTACTCTCCTCTCATTTATGCTATCCTTATCCTACCTCCTTCCTCTCTCCTCCCCTCCTCCTTTTTTTCTTTATCCTTCCTTCAGTATCATATCCTTATTTTATCCCTTCCCTTCCCCCTTTCCTTCTTCCCTCCATCTCTCCTTCCTCATCCTACCTTCTCCCTCCTTTATCCTATTCTTATTTTACCTCTTTCCTCCCTTATTTTAGCATTTTCTCCCTTATCTCAATCCCCTTCTTCCTTGTTCTACCTTATCTAACCTTCTTTTTCCCTTTATCCTTATCCTACATCCCTCCCTACTTCTCTTATCCTAGTATGATCCTATCCCTTTTCTCCCTCATTCTAGCCTGCCCTTTCTGATCCCCTTCCCCTTATTTCTTTTATCCTTATCCAACTCTTATCCTATCCTCTTTTTACGTAATCTTTGCATTCTTCAATCCCTTTTATACTTTATACAATCCTTTCTTCCTTATTTCATTCCTTTTCGCCCCTTCTCCTATCCCCAAATCCTTTATCCCATTTTTCTTCTCCCTTCTCCTTGCCTTATCCAATCCTGATCCTTTACACTTTTTCCCTTATTCAAGAGTTATTCAAATCCTTTCATCTCCTACGCTCCTCTCTTCCTCCTTATTCCCTTTCTCTTTATCCTGCCCTGTAATCCAATAACTCAGTCGCCATTATCCTTATTTTACTTATCCATCCTTTATCTAAGTTTCCTTTTCTATTATTCTTATTTTATCCTCCCCTGTCTTTCCTTACCTAATTTCCCTTCTCTTTTATCCTGGTTTTATCCTTCCCTTACCTTCCTTATCTCTGCATCCTACTCCCTTATCCTAGTCTTGTCTTATCCCCGTTTTCCCTCTTTTCTTCCTTATCCAAGCTTATCCTTCCTCCCCTTTTCTTTCTCCTCCTTTATTCTCGTCTCATTGAATCCTTTTGAAAACCAATCCTTTGTTTTGGCCGAGTTTCAGATCAACTCCTCCGATTGGTCTCTCTCTCTCTCTCTCTCTCTCTCTCTCTCTCTCTCTCTCTCTCTCTCTCTCTCTCTCTCTCTCTCTCTCTCTCTCTACAAAGTTCAATTACTAAACTTAACCACCTCTGTTTCCTCCCCGCAGAGTCTTTTAATAACAACAACAACAACAACAATAATAATAATAATAATAATGATAATAATAATAATAATAATAATAATAATAATAATAATAATAATAATAATAATAATAATAATAATAATAATAACGGTAGGAACTCGATGTAAGTCAGGGTAGCGGTGTGTGTGTGTGTGTGTGTGTGTGTGTGCGGGAAGGGTCAGGCCGCACACAGGGTTGTCGAGGGAAGAAAAATGTTCGGGTCTTGAAACTTAAGAAAATATGGAACACGTAAAACCTGAGCTGTGTTGAGGAATGGCGAGGAGGAGGAGGAGGAGGAGGAGGAGGAGGAGGAGGAGGAAGAGTCAGGTTATGGAAAGAGGTTTAACGCACTGACCGCCACTAAAACCACCACCACCTCCTCTTCTTCTTCCTCCTCCTCCTCCTCCTCCTCCTCCTCCTCCTCCTCCTCCTCCTTCTCCTTCACCTTTTCCTCCTCTTCCTTCACCTCTTCCTGTGCCGGAAAGAATACTAACTACACTCACACACACACACACACACACACACACACACACACACACACACACACACACACACACACATACATACAGAAAGATAGATACAGAGAGAGAGAGAGAGAGAGAGAGAGAGAGAGAGAGAGAGAATCAATAAGCTACTCACGGTCAGTCATGCCTCCCCTCAATCTCCTCCTCTCTCTCCCCTCTTTTCCTCCTCCTCCTCTTCCTCTTCCTCTTCCTCCTCCTCCTCTCCTCCTACGGTTCATTAGACAGACACGAGCCTTGCAGACTAGCTCAGCACTCCTTCGGTCCCTCCTCCTCCTCCTCCTCCTCCTCCTCTTTCTCCTTCTCTCCCTTCAGTTCTCTTCACCAAACATCTCCTCTTCCCCTTCATAACTTCAAGACCTTCCAATGTGAACCTCAAATAATAATAATAATAATAATAATAATAATAAAGATAATGTAAACACTAATAATAATAATGCTTGCTTCCGTCACGAACAAGATGAACATGACCTTTCCACAAACACACACACACACACACACACACACACACACACGACCTCGACCACACCCTTATCCTACCCTCACACACACACATACCTATCCTACACACACACACACACACACACACACACACACACACACAAAGGGCGTGACATTTGCAAAGTTGTACAGGTGAAACTTGCTTTGAAAATAAACGAAAAAAGAAAGGAAGGAAGCTGGTCAGAGGAGCGGAATGAGACTGTATGGACGGAGAAACTGAACGAAACAAGAGGAACGAAACGGTACAGATGAACGTAACGGAGAGCGAAAGAGAAACGAAAAAGAACGAAACTGAATAAGTGGAATGGATAGTGAACCAGTGAAGAAAAATAATAATAAGTGAAACAGAGAGATTGAGCGAAAAATAATGAAACGAGACAGGGGAATCATAATTAGCTGAACTGAGGAAACGGAATGGAAAATACAAAAAAATAAAGAAGAGAAAATACAAGGAAGAAAATAAGAAACGAAGGAATAGATAAAATAAACCACTGAGGAGGGAAATATACAGGAAAAAGGAATAAAGGAATGGAGCTGAAAAATAATAATAACTCAAAGAGGAGATAAAAAAAAAGATAAATAAAGGAGCAGATAAAGCAAAGGAGAATAGAGGAAATAAACAAAAATCAGACTAATGACGAAGGGAACTCGGAATAGAATTATGGAAGAGAACACGAAAAACAAAACTGATAAAAGGGAAAACAAGATAAAATATGTAAAAATCGTAGTGACGGAGAAGTGAAAATGAGCAACGGTAACCAACACACGAACAAACATGAAAGGAACAGCGTGAAAACAAAACAAATAAATAAAAACAAAACAAAAATAAGAGGAAGTGGACAGAATACGAGGACAAAGAGAAGAGAGACTAAAATAAAATGGAGAAAATAAACAAACAAACAAAGAAATCATTGGACAAACAGAGAAATGAGGACCAGCAAAAAGAAACAAATAAGAATAAGAGAAAGAATAATATAGCAATGCGAGGGAAGTTAAGAAGAAGGAGACAGTGGAGACAAAGGAGGAAAGGAAAGAGAAGGAAAAAAAACCGTTTGATGAAATAGAACTTGAGGAAACGTTTTGGTGAAGAAGAAGAAGAAGAAGAAGAAGAAGAAGAAGAAGAAGACGAAAGAAAGAAGTGTAACAAGAAGGATATAAAAAAGAAAGACAAGAAAAAATAGATAAACAAAACTTATGGGAAGAAGAAAACAAGAAAAGAAGAACAAAAGCAGAATAAAAAGAAGTAGAAGAAAAAGAAAAAGAAGAAGAACCGGAAGAAGAAAAGAAGAAGAAGGCAAATAAAACGGAGAGCAGGACAAACACAAACATAAAAGAAAGAAAGAAAAAGAAAGAAAGAAAAAAAAAAGAGAAAAAAAAAAAGGAAGTGAGTGATGTATATATATGTGCAAACTTTCAGGCCAGTGAGAGACAGTGAGCGATGCAACACACACACACACACACACACACACACACACACGAGGGATAACTTACGCCGTTTGTCTGGGTGAACGTGAGAAAGTTGTCTGATCACTGTTAAACTCTCTCTCTCTCTCTCTCTCTCTCTCTCTCTCTCTCTCTCTCTCTCTCTCTCTCTCTCTCTCTCTCTCATGGGGTCGTAAAAAGGGGAGCGATCTTGCACTATTGGAATATCGATGAGAGAGAGAGAGAGAGAGAGAGAGAGATGTGAAAAAGCTTATTGATATCGTTTTCCAATTTACACCTCGAATAAGTAGACTCTCTCTCTCTCTCTCTCTCGCTCGTTGGTGATAATTCGTCTTCATTAACTTTTTCCTCCTCGCTTATGCTCATTTCAGTGCAACTTTTATCTATCGCTTTTTTTTTTTCTTTTTCCTATTTTCTTTTTTTTTTTCCTTTTCTTCCCTGTCTTTTCCATTCCTGCCTCTTGTTCTCCTTCACTCCACTGTTCTCCCTGCTTTTTTATCTTTACTATTTTTTTCCCTCCTTTTCCTATTACCTCTTGTCTCTTTCTCTGTCTCTTCTTCTACTTTCCTTTTCTTTCCACATCCTTATTCTCTTTCCCTTCTCTTCTCCTCCATCACAGCTTACACTCTTTTATCCTCATCTCCCTTTCGCTTCTCCTTTCCTTTCTCTCCTTTCTTTTATCCTCTTCTTCCTTTCGTGTACCTTCTCCTTTCTCTGCTTTCTCTTATCCTCTTCATTCTTTCACCTCTCTTCTTCTTTCTCTCCTTTCTTTTATTCTATTCTTTCTTTTGTTTCTACTCTCCTTTCTCTCCTTTCTGTTATCCTCTTCTTCTTTTCGTTTTTCCTTTCCTTTCTCTCCTCTTTTCCACGTTCGTTTCTACTCTTCTTTCTCTCCTTTCTCTTATCCTCTTCTTCTTTTCGTTTCTCCTCTCCTTTCTCTCCTCTTTTTCCACATTTTCCCCTCTCTGGGTTGTGTCCCGCCACAAGCTCAAGGGACAGTGTGACGGAGATGACCACCGAGGCCACGCGCAGCTACACCTTAACTCTACATACCTACCTATATATCTAATTACTTTCCTACCTGTAATCACCACGCTAGACTTACACGCTCACCATTCACTCATTCATTCAGTCAGTCAGTCAGTCACTCAAACAGTCAGTCAGTCAGTCTTTCAATTAGTCAGTCATTCAGTCAGCCAACCAATCAGTCAATCACTAAGTCAACCAGTTCGTCAGTCAGCAAGCCTATCAGTCAGTCAGTTAGTCATTCAGTCATTCATACTGTCATTCATTCAGTCTTTCAATCAGTCAGCCATCAGTCAGTCAATCACTCAGCCAGTCGGTCAATCAGTCAGTCATCAATCAGTCAGTCACTCAGTCAGTCAATCAGTCATCCATCATTCCAGGCTTATAAAGGTAAATCGCCACCTGGTCCCATTCACACCTCAATCACTGCATAATTCATAAGGTATTGCAGGTAAAAGGGCCGGGCAGGTAATGTGAGGGTGATAGCCGTGTGTGTGTGTGTGTGTGTGTGTGTGTGTGTGTGAGAGAGAGAGATATGGATAGATAGATTGAGATAGATAGATAGATAGATAGACAGAGGTAAGGTGGATTACTAATACAAAGAAATAATAATAAAAGAAAAAATAAACAAAATAATAAATAATAGAAAGAGAGACAAGAACAATAAGAATAAGAATATGAAAAAAGGAAAAAAAATAAGTAAAAAAATATGAAGAGGAGAAGGATGAGAAAAAGGGAACACAGTAGAGGAAAAACAATCAAGAGAGAAGAAGATGGATGGAGGAGGAAGAGGAGGAGGAGGAGGAGGAGAAGACGAGGAGGAAGATAAAACACCCAACTTAAGGGAAGCAGTAAAATAAAAAGTAAATAAAAAGAACATGGGAAGTGTAGTAAACTAAATAGGACGAAAAGAGAGACGAGGGAGGAGGAGGAGGAGGAGGAGGAGGAGGAAAAAGAAGAAGAAAAACGAAAACAGGAAGTGAGATAGGAGAAGATGAATTATAAAAGGAAGGAAAGACGAAGGAGAAAGGAAAGAAGATGGAAGAGGAGGAGGAGGACGAAGGATAAAAAAGAAGATAAACAGATGAAGAGGGGAAAGGCAAGGAGAAGATAAAGAGCAAATGAAAAGAGAAGAGACGAAGGAAGACATGGAAGAGGGAAAGAGGAAGGAGTAGGAGAAGAGGATGCGGAGGAAGAGGAGGAGGAGGAGGAGGAGGAGGAGGAGGAGGAGGAAGAGGAAGAGGTATCAAGCTCATCTTACACGTTTTCATTACATATTATTACAAGATTCACTGTATACTAACTTCTCTCTCTCTATATATATACATCTATCTACCTATCTATGTATCTATCTATCAGTGTCTATCTTTCAGCGGACGAACGAAACGCAAAAACAATGAACGTTATGGCAAAAATTCACTCGTTCTTTTTCCCTTCAATTACGTTGTGTTTATACAATAGTGAGCGGCCTTTTGTTTCCACTTTACGAATTCCTTTTTATTTCGCCAATATTTATTTTTCCTCTCTCGCCCCAAAAAAGGTTCATCCGAGGCTTCATTGATCGTGGTGGTGGTTGTTTGAATAGATTGTCTGTATGTTATTACGTACCGTAGGTGTGTATGTGTGTGTGTGCGTGTGAGTGTGTGTACGTGTGTGTCTCTGTGTGTTGTTGTTATGTATGTTCACGGCGTCATTCTTTTTAACGGGATCAAATTACTATTGCTATTGATTTTGCTGCTACTGCTGTTGATGTGAGCCGTTGCCTGAGTGAATTGGTGTATTTTTGTAGTTATTTTTCTTTTTTGGGTTTTGTTGTGTGTGTGTGTGTGTGTGTGTGTGTGTGTGTGTGTGTGTGTGTGTGTGTGTGTGTGTGTGTGTGTGTGTGTGTGTGTGTTCGAGAGTGTGTGTGTTTTCTCTCTCCACATCCATATTCATCCAACATATCCTTAAATTCGTATAGATGAGAGAGAGAAACGGTCAGAAAGCCATTGAAATATTTATTGACAGACAAACATCGTCACACAAAGATTCCGAACCCTTGAAAACCATTGAGAGAGAGAGAGGGGGGAGGGGAGTGATATAGCCTCGTTTGTTTGTTAGTTTGTTTGTCTGTTTGCTGTCATCGATATTCACTCCCTTTGTTTTCCGTCCTCTCGAACCGTAAGCCTGAATGTCCCTCTCTCTCTCTCTCTCTCTCTCTCTCTCTCTCTCTCTCTCTCTCTCTCTCTCTCTCTCTCTCTCTCTCTCTCTCTCTCTCTCTCTCTCTCTCTCTCTCTCTCACAATCGTCAATTAGGCCCCGACCACTGCTCGCTCTCTCTCTCTCTCTCTTCCTCGTTCTCTCTTTCGGCTCGCCTCTCGTTTCGGCGCAAAATGTCAAGCCGAACGCGCGGGGCCAGAACGGAATCTGAATTGAGATCGATGGATTTTTCGGCCTAACACTTCAGCTTTCTCTCTCTCTCTCTCTCTCTCTCTCTCTCTCTCTCTCTCTCTCTCTCTCTCTCTCTCTCTCTCTCTCTCTCTCTCTCTCTCTCTCTCTCTCTCTTTCTCTCTTTCTCCTTTTTATTTCAGTTTCCCTCGTAATCGTTTTCTTCTTCACAACGGCACCGAATCAGAAGTCAAGTCAAGTACGGGGAGAGAGGGGACGAGAAGGAAAGAAAGGGGAGCAGAGGGGAAAGAACCATCATCTGGGGAGGGGAATGAGGGGAAGAGGATGGAGGAAATCGACTCTCCCTTTTTCTCCCCTTCAGGCTATTTTAAAAGATAGGAAGGAGGAGGAGGAGGAGGAGGAGGAGGAAAGAGGGGAGAATAAAGATGTTTGATGAGAAGGAGCAGAGGCTAATAAATGGAAACAAAAGATGAATAAGAAGAAGGGAAGGAGGAAAGGAATGAGAATGGAGGAAGAGGAGGAGGAGGAGGAAAAGGATGGAGAATAAAGATGTTTTGGGAAAGAGACTGATAATAAGAAGGAGCGGTGGCTAATAAATGGAAAAAAAAGATGAATAAGAAGAAGGGAAGAGGGAAAGGAATGAGAATCGAGGAGGAGGAGGAGGAGGAGGAGGAGGAGGAGGAGGAAAGGAGGGAGAATAAAGATGGTTGTGGAAAGAGAATGATAATAAATGAAAGAAGATGAAGCAGAAGAAGGGAAGGGAGAAAGGATATGAGAATGGAGGAAGAGGAGGAGGAAGAGGAGGAGGAGGAAATGGGGTGAGGGGACAAGGTAACATACGGAAAAGGAAGAATAAGAGAACGGAGAGATAAAAAGGGGAGAAATAGAGAAAGGGGAGAGTTAAGTGTGTGCGTGTACGTGTGTGTGTGTGTGTGTGTGTGTGTGTGTGTGTGTGTGTGTGTGTTAAAGCACTTAGTAACATTACCCTGCGAACTTAACCTTTTGTGAAACGTAATAATCACACATAATTAAGTTTTTTACCTGCATTTAATTAACCCGCGAGTGTACTAACCTGGAATGTAATCGGCCCAATAATTGAATGCAAATAATTGTGTTTGAGCTAGACGGGAGGCACACACACACACACACACACACACACACACACACACACACACACACACACACACACACACACACACACACACACACACACACACACACGTAGGTAATGCTTATAGATATGACATAACACTTTCGGAACACAGATAGATAGACAGGAAGGCAGGAAGTAGATAGAAAAATATAGAAACACACACACACACACACACACACACACACACACACACACACACACACACACACACACACACACACACACACACGTTAATGAGTTTATCTTGCGCTCTAAAACGTGGATAGGTGGAGCTCCCCGGGGCAGCATAAGAGAAGCAAGATGGCGCCACTATAAAAAAACACTTGCCTTCGCTACTACCGGGCTGGGGCAAATAGCAGGTCCCATCATGAAAGCCTACCGGTTCTATATAGGTGGAGGATAAAAAAAAAAAAAAAAAAAAAAAATTAATTCCTATCCACCTCAAGCTCGAAGGTCAATGGTTCGGAGATGAGCACCACGGTCACGCGCAGCTATACCGTATACTCCTACCATTGCCTTTACCTCAATTAAAATGCTATAGTGTCTCCTGATAATGGCCAAGTCTCTTAAAATATAACCTGTTTTTTTTTACAACAAAGGAGGCAGCTCAAGGGCACAACAAAAGGAAACAATAATAAAAAAAGCCCGCTACTCGCTGCTCCTACAAATAATAATCAAAAGAGGTGGCCAAAAAGAGAGGTCAATTTCGGGAGGCATATGGCCGTATTACTAAACATTCCGTCGCCCAAGTACACATATTTGACAAGGCTTTCGTAGGAGTTGTGGGCATTTCCCGGAGTAGTTTTATGAGCCTGGTGGTAGTGTGACCCTTCTTCTGTACCGTGAAAGAAACACTCATTATAACTCAATCGATCCCCTCTTTGACCTTTAGAAATACTGGTGTGAGAAGCGAGCATGTCTTATAATGCCGACCTATAGTTTCCGTTTTCCCCGTTGCGGCGCTTCTGGCTTTGTATTCCGGGCGAGACTTCAATGGATGGCCAACACGCAGCGATGCCAGATTGTCGTGCTCAGCCTCTTATATTTCCCGATTTCCGACCCCATAGCTGTCTCCCCCACCTCAATAGTTAGATTTATTTATAGTTATCGTTGAAATGGTTAATTACTGGTGTCTTCCTTTTGCAATAGTAGTGGGGGAACCGAAAAATACGATGCTCTGAGTACGATAATCTGGGAAAGACGTAGCGAGCGCACAGCCTGGGAGTCCTACATCCAAGTTGACCCCCTCCCTGAACGCCGCCCCGACCTGCCGCCCCCGACCCCGACCTTACCACGCACACACACGCACACCTCCTGCTTATTTATACGTCTATCTCTTGATTTGTGGAGACAGGCCAACGATATTTCTCTCCTTCTTCTTCTTCTTCTTCTTCTTCTTGTTCCTCCTCCTCCTCCTCCTTCTCCTCCTCCTCCTTTTGCTAGTCCATGCATCGCTACCATCATCAATCTTCTTCTTTTACCGTGTCTATCGTTCTTCGTTTCGCTTCTTTTTTTATTTTCTTCGTTTTATTGTTTTTGTTTTTGTTTTCTTCCTTTCGCCCTCCACTTCTCAGTCTATCGTTGTCCCTCCTTACCTGGTTTTTCTTTTCTTCTCTTCGCCCCTTTCTTTTTTGTTGTTGTTTTCTTCACTTCACTCCCCTATAATTTTCTTCATTACTTTCGCTTTTGATTTATTTCTTGTTTTTTTCTTATTTTCTTTTATTTTCTTCCCCTCCTTCGCCTCCAACTCAACCTTTTATTGTTGTTAATCATAATTTTTCTTCTCGTCCTGTTCATCGTCCACCAGCAGTTCCTCTTCCTCCTCCTCCTCCTCTTCCTCCTCCTCCTCTACCGTGATATATTTTTCGATCCTTTCTTTCTCTTTTATTCAATTGATCCTTCTCGTAGTTTGGCATGCAGATATTTCTTTATATGATTGAAGGTCACTTGAGCTGTCATTTTCTCTCTCTCTCTCTCTCTCTCTCTCTCTCTCTCTCTCTCTCTCTCTCTCTCTCTCTCTCTCTCTCTCTCTCTCTCTCTCTCTCTCTCTCTCTCTCTCTTTAATTTTCTCTTTCGTTCTCATTTATTGCACTGATCTATCTTAATAAAACATTACTGCTATCCACTTATTCATTCATTCTTTCTTTTCTTCGCATTCCTCTTTCCTTTATTTTTCATCGTGTTTCTATAGATCATTTGCACTTATGGTTACTTGTGCTATCCTTCTTTTGTGGGGGATTTTCTTTCTTTCTTTCTTTCTTTCTTTCTTTCTTTCTTAGTAATTATTTCTTTCTCTTTGTTTGGGTTTCCATATATCACTTTTACAGTACCTATATAACTTCATATGCATATAACTTCCTATGTATACAACTCCCTATGTATGTAACTTCCCATGTATATAACTTCCTATGTGTATAACTTCCTATGTAGATAACTTCCTATGTGTATAACTTCCTATGTATATAACCTCTTGTGTATGTAACTTCCTATGAATATAACTTCCTATGTGTATAACTCTCTATGTAGATAACTTCCTATGTGTATAACTTCCTATGTATATAACCTCTTGTGTATGTAACTTCCTATGAATATAACTTCCTATGTGTATAACTTCCTATGTATATAACCTCTTGTGTATGTAACTTCCTATGAATATAACTTCCTATGTGTATAACTTCCTACGTATATAACCTCTTGTGTATGTAGCTTCCTATGAATATAACTTCCTATGTGTATAACTTCCTATGTATATAACTTTTTATGTGTATAACTTCCTACGTATATAACCTCTTGTGTATGTAACTTCCTATGAATATAACTTCCTATGTGTATAACTTCCTATGTATATAACCTCTTGTGTATGTAACTTCCTATGAATATAACTTCCTATGTGTATAACTTCCTATGTATATAACTTCCTATGTGTATAACTTCCCATGTGTATAGCTTCCAATGTGTATAACTTCCTATGTATATAACTTCCCATGTATATAACTTCCTATGTATATAATTTCCTATGTATATAACTTCCTACGTATATAACTTCCTATGTATATAACTTCTTGTGTATGTAACTTCCCGTGTATATGACGTACCAATGATCCGTGTTCCGCCACTACACGGGATAACGGTACCAACTTGGAGCATTAAATTTTAGAAGAGCAATAAGCCCGCAAACTGGAGCCAAACAAAGGTGACGTCAGAGTGAAATGATGTTGGAACGCCGTGAATCATTGGTGAGAACAAGATGAAAATGAATTTGTAACTCGTAACATTTTCAACTTAAAAAAATAAAAGAAGGAAGGCAAAGGTCTAGTGTGATTAAAACTTCATTGGGCCAAATTGAAGCTGCGGTTGTACCAAATGAGAAATCAAACAGGAGGTGGAAAAATGATGTAAAAAAAATATGGCAGCAGTACAAATTAAAAAAAAAATGTTTGTTGAGTTTAGAAGCCGCGGTTGTACTAATGAAGTTAATGATGGACCCAGATGTATCAAGCTGTCAAATGAGAGGTTAAATTGGAGGTAGAAATATGATGTAAAAAAAATGACAGCAGTACAAATTAAGAAAAAAGGTTTGTTGAGTTTAGAAGCCGCGGTTGTACTAATGAAGTTAATGATGGACCCAGATGTATCAAGCTGTCAAATGAGAGGTTAAATTGGAGGTAGAAATATGATGTAAAAAAAATGACAGCAGTACAAATTAAGAAAAAAGGTTTGTTGAGTTTAGAAGCCGCGGTTGTACTAATGAAGTTAATGATGTACCCAGATGTATCAAGCAATCAAATGAGAGGTTAAATTGGAGGTGGAAATATGATGCAAAAAAAAAAAAAAAATGACAGCAGTAAAAATAAAAAATGTTTGTTGAGTTTAGAAGCCGCGGTTGTACTAATGAAGTTAATGATGTACCCAGATGTATCAAGCTATCAAATGAGAGGTTAAATTGGAGGTGGGAATATTATGGAAAAGAGAAATGACAGCAGTACAAATAAAAAAAAAGTTTGTTGAGTTAAGAAGCCGCGGTTGTACTAATTAAGTTAATGATGTACCCAGATGTATCAAGCTATCAAATGAGAGGTTAAATTGGAGGTGGAAATAGAATGGAAAAAAGAAATGACAGCAGTAAAAAAAATGTTTGTTGAGTTTTAAAAAGTTTCATCGGGCCAAATTGACGCCGCGGTTGTACAAATGAATAAGTGAGTGAGGAACCGGAAGTATAAAGCTATCAAATGAGACGCTGAATTGGAGGTGGAAAGAGAACGTAAAAAGACTGACAGGAGTAAAAAGTAAAAGATCTGTTGAGTTTAAAGAAAAATTCACCGAGTTAAACTGAATAAGTGAGTGATGAGGCAGAAGTATCAAGCTGTCAAACGAGATTTTAAATTGGAAGTGGAAATGGAAAGTAAAACAATGACAGTAAAAATGAACAGCTTAACGTGACCTCTGATTGAATAGTGTAATGTGCTCGAAGGAGGAAAAAAAGACGAACGAATCACTCCTGAACCCGAAGTAACGGTACACGAAATGAGACGTAATATCGGAGGTGATGAGGAAGGTAAAAATTAACAGGAGCAAAATATTAAAAGGTGTCCTGGGTCTGACGCGACGCCAGATTAAACGTGAAATGTGAAACAAAGGAGAGACACTGAAAACGTAACCTTGAAATTACTTTATCGAAATGGAGAAAAAAGATGAGCTGGTATAATGAGAGAAAATATAAAGATAACCCAATGCTGAATTTAATACGAAGACATATCAAATGGACTTACAAATGAGGCAATAAGGGAGATAACTGTGAATCAATATTATCAAAATGGAAGAAATAGATGAATTGGTATACTGAGAGAGAGAATAAAAAGAAAACCCAATGCTGAATTTAACACGAAGACATATCGAATGGCCTTACAAATGAGGCAATAAGGGAGATAACTGTGAACCAATGTTATCGAAATGAAGGAAAGAGATGAGTTGGTTTATTAAAAGAGAGAATATAAAGAAAACCTAATGCAATAGTTGATAAGAAGATATATCAAATGGACTTACAAATGGGACAAAAAGGGAAATAGCAGTGAACCAATGTTATCGAAATGGACAAAATAAATGAGTTGGTTATATTGAGAGAGAATATACAGAAAACCTAATGCAGACAGCAACAAAAAAGGAAAGGAATGATAAACAGGAAACACGACAGCAACGAAAACTAACCAGACCAAGTGACTGGATTAAGGAAGAGCTAAATGTTCCCGAGTGTTAAATAATGAAATGCCGATGATAATACTAACAGTGACAAGATAGTAAAGAATGATAAACAGGAAACACGACGGCAACGAAAACTAACCAAATCAAGTGACTGGATTATGGAAGAGCTAAATGTTCCCGAGTGTTAAATAATGAAATGCCGATGATAATAATAAGAAAAACAACAATAAAACAACAATAATGATGGAGGAAGAAAAAAATAACAACAGCGATTCGATTCTCTGTGATGCCAAAACGAGGAACAAAAACAAAACAAAAGAAAAGAAAAACAGAATCAGTGTGTGAAATAAACACCGCTAAACACAATAACAATGAAAAATAACAATAATGATAAAGAAAAAAATAACAACAATACGGTTTCATGAGATAGCAAAACAAGGAATATATAAAAAAAACAGAATCGAACGTGAAATAAACAATAACAACAACAAAAACAACAATACTAAAAAGAAAACATCAACAACAACATCAATACGATTCCATGCCACACCAAACAAGGAATCGATACTTTTCTTAGGCTTTTTGTACATATAGATTTCTTCCTCTTATGACAGACCAGAGGCAGAAATCCTTAAAAAAAAACAACGAAGAAATAAAAAAAGAAAACGAGTTCGTAAACGTCAGAAAATATGACACGTTGATGGTTAATTAACGAACCTCCGACGAGCGACAGCCAGAGTTAAAAAAAAAGGAGACTGGAACGAAATGGCGGAATAAAATAAATGCGAAAAAAGTGAGAGAATCAAAGCGGACTGACAGTGATCCAAATGAAACCTAGTCAAGTGCGAAGTTTGGGAGGGATTGTAAATTTAGCTAAAAAGATAAAACATGTAGAAAAGATGATAACAAGCCTGAATGATGAAAAAAAGGCAAATTGTGAGAAATGAAATGCCAAAAGAGAACTGAAATGATAAAAAGGAAAAATAGATGATAACAAGCCTGATAAATGATGAAAAAAAGGCAAATTATGAGAAATGAAATGCCAAAAGAGAACTTAAACGATAAAAAAAGAAAAATAATATACTTGCAATAAGCTGAATACATAAATACATAAAACTGGAACCTATGTCGACTGTCAAGTTTGGGAGAGACTGTAAATTAAGCTAAATGTAAAATATGTAAAAAAAAGATAATAAGGAACCTGGTGAATGATGGAAAAGACGCAAGCAATGAGAAATGAAGTGCTAAAAGAAGTTAAAAATGTGAAAAGATAACAAGGAACCTGATAAATGTTGGAAAAAAGGCAACCAATGAGAAATGAAATGCCAAAATAAGTTAAAAAAAGTACATAAATAATCCAACAATGAGAACTGGAATGTAAAAATATGAAAAAAAGTAAAAAATGTGAAAAGATAACAAGGAAGCTGATAAATGTTGGAAAAGATGCAAACAATGAGAAATGACGTGCCAAAAGAAGTTAAAAAAATACATAGGTCTAAATAATCCAGCAACGAGAACTGGAATGTGAAAATATGAAAAAAAGTTAAAAGAATGTGAAAAGATAACAAGGAACCTGATAAATGTTTAAAAAAAGGCAAACAATGAGAAATGAAGTGCCAAAATAAGTTAAAATATACATAAATAATCCACCAACGAGAAATGGAATGCTAAAATAGGAAAAAAATATGTACGTGCAATACGCTGACTATATTAATAAATCAAACTGAAGTAACGCTAATCCATATAAAACCTCGTCGTGTGAAGTTTGGGAGTGAGTGAAAGTTTAGCTAAAAAACACAAAATATGCATTGAAGTTAAGCAAATACAAAGATAAATGAAATACCACAGCGAGTAAAAAAAAATGTGTACAAAGCTTAACAAAGAAATTAGTCAAACGGAAAATGAAAACGTAATCGAGTGCAAAGTTTGGGAGGGATTAGAAAATTAGCTAAAAAGTGATTAAATATGTCCAGCAAATATTCACAAACCTAATAAATGCTGGATAAAGAGGCGAACAACGTAAAGGGAAATGTTATAAGATGAAATGCATGTGCAGAAAGAGAAAGAATTTAATCAAGCTGGAATGACAGTGATCTAAATGAAACGCAATATAACGCAAAGTACGGGAGGGATTATCTAAAAAAATAATGTTGTAGAGAACGTAATCATAAACTTGACAACTGCTGGTAAAAAAAAAAAAAGCAAAAAGTGGGAAATGAAATGCCAAAAGAAGAAGAGAATGAACATAAATAGTTAAACAGAATCGAGCGCAACATCGGAAAATAACAATATAACAAAAACATACAAAAACCTGACAAAAAAAAAACACAATGGCCCCCCAAAAAGCAACAAACAAACAGCAGCTAACAAAAACTTGGACAAACAGATCAATGAAATGCCGAATACAGAATTTATGTTGAGTTTCGGAAAGAAAACTTATACAGAATAAAATATACATACATAGAAAAATATTAAATGAACTGAGTGATGATCGTAAAAGAAAATAAACGGTGAGTAAATAAGTAATATAAACGTCAACGTCAATAATGAAAAAAATACGTTAAAAAAAGTCACCTACAAACTGCAACGTCAAAAAAATGATGGTGAATCACAAACCAAACAATTAATGAAAACAACAACAACAACAACAACAACAACAACAACAACAACAACAACAACAACAACAACAACAACAACAACAACAACAACAACAACAACAACAACAACAACAACAACAACAACAATGGGCCGGGGACGAATAATGAAATGTCAAAGAGAGCGAAAAAATATTTATATAAAGTTCAGGAGAGAAATCAATTTGAGCGTAATCGAATGAAGGATTTGGAGTGAATAATGAATGACGAGGCCAACGCAATATAAAAAAAAGATTAAATAACGAAGGCAAGCAGAGAATAATGAAACGTCGACAACCAAAAAAAATGCAGTTATATAAATCCATTACTAAAAATATCCACCCGAAAGAAACTGTCAAACCAAAGGTGATTATAGCTGAAAAAAATTAAGTCTGGAGTAAATAACAACAAAATACATTACGATTATAGTGAACAAATGTAAATGGATCTGACGGCCTGCAAAAAAGTCAACCCATAAGTAATTAATTATGAAAACATACAAAGTTAAAATTTACATTCCATAAAAGGCGTTAAATATAAAGTGAAGATGGAAAATTATAGTAAATTGTGAGTAGATTAAGAAAACGTGTAAACAAAATAAAAAAAAAGAAAATATGACTGATAAAAAGTTGAAAGTAATAAGATACAAACTATGACAAGAACCATTGAAGAACTTTTATTTGATAGAGAGAAAAAACAAAAAAAAAACAAAGACAGGGGAAAGAGCAAATTAATGAA
>NC_066560.1:4666504-4684004 GCF_024679095.1 Eriocheir sinensis
CCATCTGTTTTTCTCAGCGTCTCTCTCTTCCAACGTTCGTTTCCCATCCATTTAATACCCTTTCTTTTATTTTTGTTTCTTCTTTCATCTCTCTCTCTCTCTCTCTCTCTCTCTCTCTCTCTCTCTCTCTCTCTCTCTCTCTCTCTCTCTCTCTCTCTCTCTCTCTCTCTTCTTCGATCCCTTCGTAATGAACTTAATAAACGTGATCGCATTTGTGTGTCAGGCAGGTGGGTTAAACTTCGAAGAGAGAGTGAGAGAGAGAGAGAGAGAGAGAGAGAGAGCACTTGACTTCTACTCTTTCTGGTCATTCATCTGCTATCAGTGTTAATCTTGAATATGAAAGAGAGGGAGAGAATGTGAAATAGCTTACTGATATCGTTTTCCAATTTATACCTCGGATAAGTCCTCTCTCTCTCTCTCTCTCTCTCTCTCTCTCTCTCTCTGTGCTGTTATTTCTCTCCATCCTGCTTCGATAAATGCTCTAATATCACCTCTCCAACTAGTTCTCTATCTGCCCTGACTTATGTTTATTAATACAAAGGTCTTTCTCATCGCCATCCCCCTCTCTCTTTATCTTGTGTTACTGTACTTCATCCTGCTCCGATAAATACTCTAATGTCATCTCTCCACCGGTCCTCTGCCTGCCCTGACCTCGAGACTTCCTCCTTCTCCTCCTCCTCTCCCTTTTCTTCTTCTTACTCTACTTATTCCTCCTTATTTTCTTCCTCATCCTGTCCTGAATCTAATAATTTTCTTCCTTTCTTTCTCTATCTTCTGTTTCTGCAATTGTTTTATTATTATTTTATTCTTCCTCCTTCTTGTTCTCTCCTTTCCTTCCTCTATTTATATCTTTTTCCTCCTTTTATTCTATTTTATTTTCTGGTTCTCTTTGCTAGTCTGGGTGTAAGACTGTTGTCATCCGTTCTATGCATGATATATATGACGTTTACTGTTTTTATTATATTAGTATTGTATCTTTAACCACTGTCAGTTCACTCCTTTGTTAGTGTAGCTATTCATTTGTTTTTATCGTTTCTCCGGATGATATGAAGTGCCCAAGTTCTTTTCCTGTTCTTTCAATAGTCATTAGTGGAATTTAACCTTTGCCAGTCCGCTGTTTTGGTTATTCATTTGTTGTTATTTAAATGCATGATATGATCCGCCCAAATCCTTTTCCTGTTCTTAATACTCGTTAGTGGAATTTCTTTAACCTTTGCCAGTCCGGTATCTTGGCTATTCATTTGTTGTTATCATTTATATTTGTATGACCCGCCCACCGTTTCCTGTTCTTAATAGCAGAATATCATTAACCTTTGTCTGTTCTATAATTTCTTACTCGCGTTGTTCATCTGTTATTAGTTTTGTGCGGGATGTGATGTGTTTAAATTCCTTTCCTGTTCTTAATCGTCATTAGTAAAATATCGTTAACCTTTGTCTGTTCTCCGATTTGTTACTCTCGCTGTTCATCTGTTATCAATTTTTTGCGTGATGTGATGTGTTTAAATCCTTTTCCTGTTAATCGTCGTTAGTAGGGTTATCTTTAATCTCTGTCTGTTCTCCACTTTGTTATTCTAGCTGTTCTTGTGTTATTACTTCTACGCGTGATATGTCCTCCCGAGCCCTTTTTCTGTTCTTAATTGTCGTTAGTAGAACATTTTTAAGTTGGACAGTTTCGTTTAGTCGGCGCAACATCTGTGGAGAGTATTTTTAACCTCTGTAAGTTCACCCCTCTGTTACTTAGGTTGTTCTTCGTCTGTTATTAGTTCTCGGTGTGATATGACCTGCCCAAGTAATTTTTTTTTTTTCGTATTTGTTATTACTTGAAATTCTTTAATCATTGTTCACTAATCCACGTGGGAGACTGGTAATGTTTTAAATTCACACTGTAACGCATAGGAAAGGCGCGAATGTTTGTGTTGTGTTAGCATTGTCGAACACACACACACACACACACACACACACACACACACACATTCCTGTAATACTCTCGTTAAGCTCTGTAATAATTCCTCTTTTGTCGTTGTTGTTTGATGGCTTATATCCTGAACATTCTCTCTCTCTCTCTCTCTCTCTCTCTCTCTCTCTCTCTCTCTCTCTCTCTCTCTCTCTCTCTCTCTCTCTTGTGAATTGACTGGTGACTTTCCTTAGCAGCTCCTCCTCCTCTCCTTCCTCCTCTTCCTCCTCCTCCTCCTCCTCCTCCTCCTCCTCCTCCTCCTTCCTCTATTTACGCAGGTATTTTTTTTTTTGCGGCTTTCTTTTTTTTCTTCTTCTTCTTACGTCCTGTCCTCTGTCAACCTATTTTTTTTTCTTTCCTACTTTCTATTTTTCCTTTTCTCTTTCCTTTTTCCCTTTTCTTTTACTTCTTTTTATCATTCATCCTTCTCTTCCACGACGAGCCTATTATCTTCTACCTACTTATTTTTTCACTTTTTTGCCATTTTTTTTTATTTATTACTTTTATCATTATTCTTCCTTTTCCTCCTTCATTCTCTCCTGTATCTCCTTCTCCTTCTTTTTTTTTTTGCCGTCTATTTTTTTTCTTTTCTTCTTGTTACTATCTTTATTTTCTTCTCCTCATAATATTCCTCCTTTCTTTCACTATCTTCTTTTCCTACTTTTGTTTTCTTGTTCTTTCTTCATTTCATCCTGTTTTCTCCTTTTCTTCCTCTATTTCACTTTTCCCTCTTTCTTCTTCTATTGTTATTCCTTCTCTTCTATTTTCTGCTTATCTTACTTCACTTCTTCTTCCTCCTCCTCCTCCTCCTCCTCCTCCTCCTCCTCCTCCTCCTCCTCCTCCTCCTCCTCCTCTCTCTTTTCTTCTTACTATCCCTATTCCTCCTTATTTTCTTCTCCATCCTGTCCCGTATCTTATAATATTCTTCCTTCCTTTCTCTATCTTTTTTTTCTTCTTTTGTGTTCTTCTTATTATTTTATTCTTCCTCCTTCCTGTTCTCTTCTTTTCTTCCTCTATTTCTATCCTTTTCCTCATTTTTTCTTCTATTTTGGTTTCTGCTTCTCCTATTTCACCTCCTCTTCTTTTCTTCATTAGATTTGCTTTTACTTTCTTTCTTTCCTTTTCTTTTTTTCTTCTTCCTTTCCTTCTCCACCTCAACTTTTTTTTATTGTTCTTAATCATTTTTTCTTCTTTTCCTGTCCCTCTTCCGTCAGCAGTTCCTCTTCCTCCTCCTCTTCCTCCTCCTCCTATCCTTTATCTACTTATGTTCGCCCTCTTCTGCAATCTGTTTTCCTTCCTTCCTTCCTTCTTCCTTTTCTTTCTTCATTGCTGTTATCCCTCAACCCTCCTCCTCCTTCTCCTCACTTATTCTTTATCTACTTATGTTCTTCCTCTTCTGCAATCTGTTTTCCTTCCTTCCTTCTTTCTTTCTGCCTTTTCTTCCTTCATTGCTGTTATCCCTCACTCCTCCTCCTCCTCACCTGCCCGGGGCGAGGTAATCACACACACACACAGGTAAGGGAACATCGCTGCCAGACCCGGACTCACCCTTGATCTATACTTTTTGCCTCTGTTCCTCCCTCCCTCTGCCTGACTAAAGATACACGCGTCTATACTCTTTCCGGTTGTTTCCCTTATACTCTACATCGGTTGTTTTGCTCTTGAAGACGTGTTTTGGTGTGTTTATAGCTGTTTTCTTTCGTGTTTTTCTACGTATAGGTGTTTGGGAAGAGGATGGGAAGCAGAAGAAGATCACATATATACTCGTACAATTAATCATCCCACAGAGAAAGGTGTAATTTCTCTACTTCTTTTTGCTTGTCTTTCTTTCTACTCTCTATCGCGTGTTTGAATTCCTCACAAACACACAAACACGGGGGGGGGGGGGGGGGTACGAAAACGGCGTATAACATAACTTTTTTTTTTGTGTGTGTGTGTGTATGCTGACTAGATTACGCTTCTTAGGGTCTGACGCAACTCTGGAAGCTAAAGAAAATACGTGTGATTCTTTTTCTTCTTTTCTTATCATACCCTTTAATTCTTCTACTTTCCTTTTCATCTTCCTTCCCTCTATACTTCTTTCTCACCGTTTTGATCTTTACTTTCTCTCCTCCTTCTTCCTTCTACTTCTTTCTCACCTTTTCCTCTTTACTTCCTCCTCCTCCTCCTCCCTTCTTCTACTGCTCTCTTACCTCTTTTTCTCTTTACTTTCTCTCCTCCTCCTCCTCCCTTCTACTTCTTTCTCACGTGTTTTTCAATATTTTTTTCTCTTTACTTTGTTTTATCTCTTCTTTTCTTCTATTTTTTTCTTCTTCCTTTGTTTTATCTCTTCTTCATCTTTGTTTTCTTCCTTTCTTCCTTGCCTCCCTACTTCCCTCTTTTATTCTTGTGTCCTTAATCCCTCTTTATTGTTTTCCTCCTTCTCTCTCTTTCTCCTCCTCCCTTTCCCTTCCTCTTCAATATCTCTGTTTTTTTTCATTCTTTAAGTCTTCTTTCATAATTTTCTCCTCCTCCTCCTCCTCATACTAGTACAAAGCAAGGACTAACTTTTTAAGCCCCCACCCAACCCCTTCCCTTCCCTCCTCCTCCTCCTCCTCCTCTTCCTCCTCCTCCTCTTCCTCCTCAAGTCCCCAGGTGAGCATTGTTCCAGTAATTACCTGCACAGGTCTTAAAGGTTAGCGTTGTTATGACCAAAAGCTCCTGGTTCTCTCTCTCTCTCTCTCTCTCTCTCTCTCTCTCTCTCTCTCTCTCTCTCTCTCTCTCTCTCTCTCTCTCTCTCTCTCTCTCTCGTCATTAGTAGCAGTATTCAATTAGTTTTTAGTGTATTAGCATCGTTAGTAGTAGTAGTAGTAGTAGTAGTAGTGATTGTGTTGATATTAGTGGAGATGATGGTAATAGTAACAGTAGTGGTAGTAGTAGTAGTAGCTGTATACGAAGAAGTAGTGATAGTGGTAGTGGTGATGATTGTAGTAATGATGGTGGTAGTGATGGTGGTGGTGGTGGTGGTGGTGGGTCAGAGTAAGAGTATTGACTACAGCAAAGCCCTTACCTCATCACCAACACGCTACCAACAGCTATCACGCCACCACCACCACCACCACCACTACCACCATCTTTACGAGTACTACCACAATCCTTATATCAATCCCTATCACCACTAATTATTAACACCACCACCACCACCACCACTACCACCACTACCTCCACTATCACTACCACAATCTTTACGACTACTACCACTGTCCTTGTATCAATCCCTATCACTACTTATATGACCACCACCACCACCACCACTATCTCTACTAACACCAACACGTAACACTATTCCCACTACCTATTCCTACCACTAACACCACCACCACCACCACTATCTCTACTAACACCAACACGTAACACTATTCCCACTACCTATTCCTACCACTAACACCACCACCACTATCACAACTAATACCACCACCACCAACCATCTCTTCCACCCCCACCACTAACACCACCACCACCACCATTCCTACCAAACACTTACCCCCACTACATAAACATCACATCACCACCACCACCACCACCACCACATGATTACAGACTCCTCACCACCATCACCACCACCACCACCACCACCTTCCCCCCCCACCACCACTCCTATAACTCTTGCAGAACGTATAACTAAGGCCACGGAGAGGAAATAGCAGAAAAAGAAGGATAATCAGGGCGACACAAAGGCCAAAGGAAGAAATAACGTGTTTAATTTAGTTTGACCTTGACGAGAGAGAATGAAAGGGATAAAATGGCTCTATAACTAAGCTATTTATAACCACCCAATAAAAGAGAGAGAGAGAGAGAGAGAGAGAGAGAGAGAGACGCACAGGATATTACGATTCAAGATTTCTTTTTTTCCTTTTAACACCTTTCAAGTTAATGACGGAAACAGGGTCGCGTCCTCCTCCTCCTCCTCCTCCTCCTCCTCCTCTTCTTTCTCCTCCTCCTCCTTCTCTTCTTCCTCCATCACCTTTAGCTTTTCCCCTTCCTTCCCTTCCGCCGTTTCTTTCTTTTTCTTTCTCTTTCGTTTAACATTTTATTCTGCTGTTACTTTTACTTTTTAGTACATATTTTCTCTTCATTTTCTCCTTTTTTTCTTCTTCTTTTTCTTCTTCTTCTTTCTCTTCTTATCTTGTTGACATCGCTCCCATCAAAAAAAACAATAAAGAAACAGCTCTGATTTCACCCTCTAAACACACACACACACACACACACACACACACACACACACTTCAATAAATGTATGTTTCTGCCTGACTCAGTGTTGCTGCTGTTGTTGTTGTTGTTGTTGTTGTTGTTGTTGTTGTTGTTGTTGTTGGTGGTGGTGGTGGTGGTGGTAGTAGTGGTGCTGGTAGTGGTGGCGTATTTACATGAATCTTTGATACGTAAATTTACCAAGAAGTCCTTCCACCAGAGAGAGAGAGAGAGAGAGAGAGAGAGAGAGAGAGAGAGAGAGAGAGAGAGAGAGAGAGAGAGAGAGAGAGAGAGAGAGAGAGAGAGAGAGAGAGAGAGAGAGAGAGAGAGGGGGAGGGGGGGACGGGAATAACGTTAGGACTCGGGTTAGCGAACTATGACGCAACGATCACCACCACCACCATCACCACCGTCATCACCACCACCACCACCACCACCACAACTTTCATCACCACCACCATAACCACCTCACCACCACCATCACCACCATCACCGTCATCACCACCACCACTATCACCACTATCATCATCAATAACAAAATGGCTCCTACTACTTATCCTACTACCACTACCACTACTACTACTACTACTACTACCACCACCAATACCCACACCTTGTATAAACACCCACCATCACCTTCACCATC
The DNA here is from genome assembly GCF_024679095.1 of Eriocheir sinensis. Taxonomy (NCBI): domain Eukaryota; kingdom Metazoa; phylum Arthropoda; class Malacostraca; order Decapoda; family Varunidae; genus Eriocheir; species Eriocheir sinensis. The sequence continues at coordinate 4,673,332 of NC_066560.1, forward strand.
ACCATCTCCATCACCACCATTGTGAGAGGTTATTAATACAACCCGCATATGTGTGTGTGTGTGTGTGTGTGTGTGTGTGTGTGTGTGTGTGTGTGTGTGTGTGTGTGTGTGTGTGTGTATTTATCCCCTAATAAATTACATCAACTCTCCACTCCTCCAATCCCCATTCCACTTGCTGATTAACTTCCTCCTCCTCCTCCTCCTCCTCTTCCGACATACTCAACAACAGAAGCATTATAATGTCAGCCTGAAGAGAATGTTACTGCTCTAAGGAGGAGGAGGAGGAGGAGGAGGAGGAAGAGGAGGAGGAGGAGGAAGCCATACAAATAAAACCGAACAACAGAAGACCTTGTAGATTCTAATGAGGTTATCTGCTATTGGTATATAAACGGAGGAGGAGGAGGAGGAGGAGGAGGTAAAGGAGGAGGAAGAGGTAAAGGAGGAGGAGGGAGAAAACAGGAATAGGAGGAGGAGCAAGAAGTGGTGAAACGTATACAACAAAGGAGGAAAGGAAGAGGAGGAGGAGGAGGAGGAGGAGGAGGAGGAGGAGGAGGAGGAGGAATAGCGGGACAGGTAAGGTGGAGAGAGCCAGGTAACTCCTCACATAACGCCGCACGCACTTCTCCCTCCCTCTCTCTCTCCCTCTCTCCCTCCCTCCCTCCCTTCTCTCCCTTCCTCCCACCTTTCATGTTTCCTTCCCTCCTTCGTGTCCGCTTCCCTGCCCTATGTCCATCCCTTTCTCCCTTCCCTTCTTTTTTCTTTCCTTTTTCTTCCTTTACCTCCCACTCTCCTCTTTTATTCTTTTGCATTACCTTATTTCTCTCCCTCTTCTTTCGTTCCTTCTCTTCATTTCTTTCTATCTCCTTCCTTTCCCTTTCTCTCTCCCTCCTCTTTTCTTTCCTTTCTTCCTCTCCTTCTCTCTCCTTCCCTTCCATTTCTCTCTTCCTCCTCTTTTCTTTCCTTCCTTCCTTTCTTTCTCCTTCGTTTCCCTGCCTCTCCCTCCTCTTCCTTCCTTTCCTTCCCTCCTCTTCCCTCCCTTCCTCTCTCTATAGTCTCTTACATTTCTTACCTACTCTGTTCGGTTAGGTAAGGTAATTTTAGGGTATCTTCAAACACACGATGCCCAGGAACTTGTAGCAAAAATAAACGAGGTGAATTTTGTTAGATAATTTCTCTCATTACTAAAGAATCCTGTGAATTTACCGAGGACACAAATATGTAGACACTGGTTGAGTTAGAGTTAGGTTAGGTTAAGGGCATTTCCAAACACATGATGGGCGGAAATTTATAGTAGAAATCAGCAAGGAAGGAACTCGTTTTTTTAGATAGAGACTTATTATTGAGGCGATGGAATTACATATGTTTTCCTATTTCCTTTTTTCCTTCTTTTTCCATCATTGCTTCCTCCCTTTATCTGTTCCTTCTATCCTTTCTTCATTATTTGTTTTTCCTTCATTTCTTCCTCCTTCTATCCATCCCGTCTATTCTTTCTTCATATCTGTTTTTTTCTTAATTTCCTCCTCCACCTTTCTATCCCTTCTATCCTTTCTTTCTCTTTGTTTTTCCTTTATTTCTTCCTCCGTCTATCCCTTCATCCTTTTTTCCCTCTTTCTATGCCTATCCTTTCTCCGTCTATCCTTCCATCCTTTTTCCCTCTTTCTATTTCTATCACTCTTCCCTCCTTCAGTCCCTCCCTCCATCCTTTCTTCCTCTCCCTCCACTTCCTCCTCCAGCAACACGTCCTGTGGGGGTCACCTCAAATCAAAACAGGAATAAAAGAAAAAAAAAAAGTCTTCCTGGTTTAACAGTGACACAGTGGCGACCTGTCTCACCCTTTTATGACTCAGGAGGAGGAGGAGGAAGCTTGGACACATGGAAGGACAGGCGACAGGAAGGCTAGAGAGAGAACGAGAAGGAGAAGGAGAATGCTCGGAAACATGGAAGGGCAGGCAACAGAAGGGTAGAGAGAGAACGAGGAGGAGGAAGCTTGGAAACATGGAAGGGCAGGCAACAAAAGGCAAGAGAGAGAACGAGAAGGAGAAGGAGAATGCTTGGAAACATGGAAGGGCAGGCAACAGAAGGGTAGAGAGAGAACGAGGAGGAGGAAGCTTAAAAACAGGAAGAAGAAGAAAAAAAAGAAGAGAGAAGAGGAGGGGAGAAAAGGAGGAGGAATGAAACAGGTAGAAAGTAAAGGTAAAAGAAGGTGGCGAGTGGTTAGATAAAGCCATGGATGGTGAGGTAAGGGTGGGGTTGAGTGTACAGGGCTGCTGGCCCAACCGACCTCCTCTTGCAGACTCCTTACGTTCTTATGTTCTTATGTTATGATGATGATGAGGAGGAGGAGGAGGAGGAGGAGGAGAAGGAGGTGGACAAGGAGAAGGAGGTGGAGAAGGAGGTTGAGAAGGAGGAGGAGGAGGAGGAATAAAAGTGAGAACATGTAAAGGAGAAGGTGAGGAATACAAGAGTAGGGGAATGGATTGCACGTACTGGAAGGAGGAGAAGGAGGAGAAGGAGGAGGAGGAGGAGGAGGAGGAGGAGGAGGAGGAGGAGGAGGAGGAGAAGGAGAGGTTAGGGTACCGTTGGTTCTACCCGAGGCCGGTTTTAGGCTGGCATGGGACTCTCTCTCTCCCTCTCTCTCTCTCTCTCTCTCTCTCTCTCTCTCTCTCTCTCTCTCTCTCTCTCTCTCTCTCTCTCTCTCATGGCCGGGATTAAGAGACAGACCACCACCCGAGGACCATGAAAGCCCGCCTCTGTGTCTCTATTTCCACCTAATTCTATCTCTCTCTCTCTCTCTCTCTCTCTCTCTCTCTCTCTCTCTCTCTCTCTCTCTCTCTCTCTCTCTCTCTCTCTCTCTTCTCAGTGAAAGGGGAAAAACGAGCAAGCACAATGAAAACGGAGACGAGGAGGAGGAGGAGGAAGAGGAGGAGGAGGAGGAGGAAGAGGAGGAAAACGAGGGAGACCAGAGAGAGAGGTGAGAGATTCGGTCAGAGGCTCCTTAGTGAACTGAAGATGAATGGATGAAAGGGAAGGAAAAGTAGGAGGGAAGAGAGAAAGGGAAGGGAGGAAGGGAAGAGAGGATGGAAGAGGAAGGGAAGATAATGAGGGAAGAGAAGAAGGGATGAGGAAGGGAAGAGGAGAAAGGAAGAGAAGGAGAGAAAGGAGGAAGGGAAGAGGAGATATGCGAGGAAGGAAAGAAGAGGGAAGAGAGGAAGGAAAGAGAGAGAGATGTGAGGAAGGGAAGAGAAGAAAAGAGAAATGTGAGGAAGGGAAGAGAAGGAGAGATGAAAGGAAGGGAAAGGAAGAAGAAAGAAAAAGCAAAGAAGAATGTTGAGAAATGGAAGAGGAAGAGGAGGAATAAAGGACGAACGTCAATAGATAAGGAAGGGAAATAAAAGGAAGGAAAGGGAAGAGAAACCAAGAAAAGGAAGAGACAAAGAAGAGAAAAGAGAAAAAGGAAAGTAAGGAAGGGAAAGGAGAAAGAAAATGATGATGTAAAGGAAAGGAAAGCAGATAAGAAGAAATAAGAAGTAAGGAAACGAAGGATGAAAAAAAAAAGTAAAAAGAAAAGAAAAATAAAGGTATCGAAAAGTAAGGAAAGGCAGAGAAAGGCGATTAAAGGTCAGGTAAATGATAGGAAATGAAAGGTAGTCAAAGAAGATGGGAAAAGATAACATTAAGGAAGATAACACTGATAGAGGTTGGTACTGTCAGACGCCTTCACCCCTCATGTCAACATCTTCCAAAGGCCGATAAGGAGATCAATCGTGTCTTCATGAGTGCTTTTTTCACGTTCATGGTACAGAAGGAGGATCAGACTACCAGAAGGGCCATAGAACTACCCCTGGAAATGCCCAAAACTCCTACGAAAACGGTTTCAGATACTTGCAACTACTTCCAAAGGCCGATGAGGAGATCAATCGGATTTTCATGGTTGTTTCTTCACGTTCATGATACAGAAGGAGGATCAGACTACCAGAAGGGCCATAGAACTATCCCTGGAAATGCGCAAAACTCCTACGAAAGCCTAGCCAAATATATGTTCTTGGGGGACAAAATGTATGAGAATATGACCCACCCAGAGACCGAACAGCTAAAAAGGGTAACATTAGAAGCGAGGTAACACTGAGGGCCATATTCTTAAACATTTCGGCGCCCAAACACACCCATTTGACAAGGCTTTCGTGGGAGTTTAGAGCATTTCCAAGGGTAGTTTTATGATCCTGGTGATAGTCTGACTCTTTTTCTGTACCATGCATCTTAAGAACACACTCATGAAGACCATATTGATCTCCTTTTTGGCATCTGTAAATAGTTGATCTGAGAGGTGAAAGTGTCTTAGAAAACCGACCTGAGACTGAAGCCGGATGAAGGAGGCCTCAAAAATAACACCAACCACCCTAACACAACCATCGGATAAGGAAGGAAGCCAGGGTACCAGTAAGCAAGGCAACACATAACAAGACACCGCCAGCATCCAGTCTGTTAATAATAAGGCCAGGCCAGGGCGGGTGAGGTGGGTGAGGGAGGAGGGAAGGGCATGCAAGCAGCGGCAGCCACGTCACCACCGATCCACACAGTTACGACAGCGAACGTGCGGCGCCGGGCTGGACAAGGCGACGACTGCCAATGATTGCGAGAGAGCTGGGGAAAGTGAAGAAACGGGGAGAAGGAAGGATGGGTAGGCAGGTAGACACAGGTAGACTGAGAACACAGGTAGAAAAGAAAGATGGTATAGATAGATAGAGGGACTGAAGGTTGAAAGAGGGTTAGAGGCGAATAGATAGAGGGAGAGATAGACAAAGGGTTGCAAGAGGGTTAGGAGGCGAAAAGAAACGGCGGGAGAGGGAGATGGGAGGGTATGTAGATAGATATATAGATACATAGAAAGATAGAGAGATAGAGCGATGGACTGCCAATGATTGCGAGTGCTGGGAGGAGTGAGGAAGTGGGGGTAGGGGGAGGCAGGTGGAGCTGGGTATGAATAGATAGAGAGATTGACAAAGGGTTGCGAGACAGAGAGAGAGGGAGAGGTGAAGAAACGGTGAGAAAGGGAGGATGAAGGAGATGGATAGATAGGTAGACTGATAGTTGAATAGAGTAGAGAGAAAAATATATAAGGGTAAAAATGTTAAGATAATCATTTATGAGGTGCGAAATTAAGTGAGAATAAATAAATTAGACAGATAGATAGATGGATAAATAGAAGGAGAAAGGGAGAAGAGAGTAAAAAAGAAAATGGGAGTTTGTAACGAAAAAGAGGAGCAAAAATATGAATTGTAAAATGAAGTAAAAACAGGTTAGATAGACATTTTGGCAGATAGCTGAACAGATACAGAAAAAGACAAACAGACAGATGGATAGAGGGAGATAACAAAACAAAGAAAAAAGAAATAGGCAAAGAGGACAACAAAGAGGAAGATACAAACTGAGAAAGAGAAGGAAGAAACGGAGAAAGATGGGGGAGAGGAAGATGGAGAAGAGAGGAAGATAAAGATAGACTAGGAATGGGAGAGAGAGAGAGAGATGGAAGGAGATACTAGAGGGAGGGGAGGAGAGATGCTGGGGAGAAAGACGGGGGGAGGGGAGGTTACGGGAGGGGGGTTAGGGAGGGAGAAGGAAGATTCTGGAGAGAGAGAGAGGGGGGAAGGGAGGGATGGGGGAGGCTTGGAGGGTAAGGGGGGATTAAGAGCATTTGATCATCTACGGAAGGACGGGAAGAGGATGTGAAACCAAGATGAAGCAGTACTCGATCATCCTCAGAGGTGCGTGTGTGTGTCTGTGTCCGTCTGTGTCATCTGTGTGCGTGTGTGAGTGTCTATGAGGAAAAGAATAATAGCAACAAGAGAGTAACAGAAAAATATAGAATAATAGAAGGAACAGAATTGAAAGAAATTAAGAAATAGAAAGACGAAGACAAGAAGTGACAAACGACGTTAAGTAAAGTTTAGAGAATAGAAAAAACACACAATAGAAAGAATAGAAAGTTAGAAAGAAAATAATAAAAAACAGGAAGAATAAATCGAAAGACGAAGAAAAATGTGCAATAAAAAGAACATTAAGCAAAGTGAACAAGAAAATAATAGAAAGAACAGATAAATATAAAAAAAGATAATAATATAAATAATAGAATAAGCGAAAGCATAAATAAAAAGACGAAGAAAGTAGTGCAAAAAAAGGAAATTAGGCAAAGGAAAAAAATAATAAAAACAAAAAAGAAAAGTATAGAAGAGAGACAGACAGACGTGAGACAGAGGAAACGAGGAACAGATAAAACAGAATAAAAGAACGAGAAGAGAGAGACAAAGAGAAGAAGACAAAGAAACAAAGAAATGAGAAGAAAATAAAAATAGAAGAGGTCAGTAAGAACAAGTGAATTAGAGATAAACAAATAGATTATAAATAGATAAATAGAGAGAAGGAAAAGAGAAGAAAAGAAAAAATAGATAAAGATAAGGGAAGAGAAGAGGAGGAGGAAGAACAAGAATAAGAAAAAGGAATAAAAAGAGAAAAAGGCGAAAACGGAAGAATAAGGATAAATAAAGAAGAGGAGGGGAAAGCAACACAGGTGAACACACACACACACACACACACACACACACACACACACACACACACACACACACACACACACACACACACACAAGACTTCCGGTGGGCAGGCGTGACGGACGAGGAGGAGGAAGAACAGAGAACAGGTAAAAAGAACAGGTGTGATAAGTGTTCTTCTTCTTCTTCTTCTTTTGTCTTTATATTTCTTTCTTAATGTTTCCTTCCATATTCTTTGTCTTCTTTGTAATCTTAAATTCCTCTTCTTCTTTCTTTCTTCGTTTACTTTTTCGTCTTCGTCTTCTTCTTCTTCTTCCCTCTTTCCTCCTCCTCCTCCTCCTCTTTTCTTCCTTATTTAACTCTCTCAATGTATCCTTCTTCCCACCTCTCCCCTTTATCATGTTCCTCCTCCTCCTCCTCCTCCTCCTCCTCCTCCTCCTCCTCCTCCATTCTGCGGTTCATTGTTGGTTCAATTTGCTGGAAAGGCAATAAAAAAGGCGTTTTGTGCGCGTGTGTTTGTACGTGTGTTGGTTTTTGTGTGTCTCTCTTCTGCACTATTGGTTTTTTTATTTATTTATCTCTCTCTCTCTCTCTCTCTCTCTCTCTCTCTCTCTCTCTCTCTCTCTCTCTCTCTCTCTCTCTCTCTCTCTCTCTCTCTCTCTCTCTCTTGTATGTGTGCGTGTGTAAGTATCTGATTTTCTGTCTGTCTGTCTATTTACCTGTCTATACGTATGTGACTGTTTCTACCTGTCTACCTTGCCCTTTAATTAATACCTGTCTATTTTACTCTCTTACTCTGTTTAAATCTTCTTACCTGTCAACTATATACCTCCCCCCTTTCTTCCCTTCTTCCCCTTTCTTTCCCTCCCCTTCACACCTGTCTCATTAACTCCCCGTCTCTTTGTCTGAACCTCCTTACCTGTAAAATCTCTCCTCCACCTTCCTTTCTCTCCTTCTTTCCTTTCGCTTTCTTTCCCTCCTCCTTTCACACCTACCTAATTTACACTCCATACCTGTCACCTCCTTCCCTTCCCCCTTCTTCCCCTTCCCTCCTCCTCTGTCACGTGTCTTCCTGTTTCAAGACCCGAGCGAATGAGGAAGGGAGGGAAGGAGGGAGGGAGGGAACAAGGCAAAGGGAGGGTAATGATGATGGTAGAGGAATAAGAAGATAATGGGTCGGGGCTTGCGTATACTCGTGCGATAGAGATTTACCGAGGCAAGAGGAGAAAAGAGGCAAGAGTTACGAGACAGTTAAGAGGAAACGAGAAGGTAGCAAGGGTCAAGGAGGAAGAAGAGGAAGAGGAGGAGGAAAAGGAAAATGAGAGAGGGGAAAGAAGGGAGGTGCTGATAAACGAAAGGAGAAAGGAGGAAAGGAAAGGAAGAGAGAGAGGAAAAAGAGGAGAGGGAGGAATGGAAGGAAGGGGAAAGAAGGAAGAGGAAGGAGAAAAACGAGAGAGGAAAGAACTGAGGGAGGAGAAAAGGAAAGGAAAAAGAGAGGAACAAGGGAAGATGGAAAGAAGGAAGGAAAAGGAAGACGAGGAAGAGGGAAGGAAAGAAGAGAGAAAGGAAGGGCGGTAGAAAGGAAGGAGAGAGGAATGATGGGAGAAATGGACGAAGAGAGGGAGGAGGAAGGAAAGAAAAGAGGAGAGGGAAAAAAAATCGAAGGAAGGGAATACAGAGGGGAAGGAAGAAAGGAAGGAGGGGAGGAAGGGTGGAGAGAGGAAGAGAAAAAGAAGGAAACATGGAAAAGCAGGCAACGAGGAAAGGCTCAATACGAGGTTGCCCGCTCTGGTGATATGATCTGCCCGACAATCATTTCGACCCCTCGTTCCTGTTGCCACTGAGAAACGGTGGAGGCGATTTTTAAAGGAGTTGATGGTTGCCACACTTACGAAGAATGGAAAGGGAAAAAAGGGAGGAGGAGGAAGAGGAAAAAGAAATAAAAGTGGAGATGACAAAAATGGAAGAGAGATGAGACTTGGAAGAGAGGAAGATAATGAAGGAGAAAGGGAGATAAGAAAAAAGAGGAGCAGATAAGAGAGAAAAGGAAAAAAAGGGAGACGAAGAAAGAAGAAAAAGTACTGAAAAGGGGAGGAGACGGAGGGGAAGAAGAGGGAAAGAAGAAATTAAAATGAAAAGAAGAATAGAAGGAAGAGAAGCCGCAAATAGAAGGGAAATAAGAAAAAAAAGATTCGAGGAAGAAAAACAAACAAAAAGTAAAGAGAGAGAGAGAGAGAGAGAGAGAGAGAGAGAGAGAGAGAGAGAGAGAGAGAGAGAGAGAGAGAGAGAGAGAGAGAGAGAAAAGAGGAAGGGAGGAAAGAATGACATGAAGAAGAAGGGATTGAGAGGGAGGAAAAAAACTCCTCCATTTTTCTATCATCTCCTGTTCGTGCCATGTGAGACAGAATGGAGGGAGGGAGGGAAGAGGGAGAGGGAGAGAGGGAGAGAAAGGGAGAGGTCGTGAGGTCGATAGTGTAGAGGGGAGGAGGGAAGGAGGGAAGGAGGGAAGGAGAGAGGGAGGAAGAGGTCAGTTTCTCCTCCCCTCCCCACTCTCTCTCTCTCTCTCTCTCTCTCTCTCACTTCCGCGGCGCCAGACAAGGGAGAGTCACACCAACCTTTTGATTATTCTCTCTGTCTCTCCCTCCCTCCCTCTCTCTCTCTCTCTGAAAATCGATTTGAAGTCATGTTTTTTGCGATAATGTTGTTGAGAGAGAGAGAGAGAGAGAGAGAGAGAGAGAGAGAGAGAGAGAGAGAGAGAGAGAAAGGGGTGGGGGGGCGCTACAGAATTTTCAACACCTCGTAAAGGACTACTCAAGCCAACGCGGGAGTGAGTGACTTCATTACCCCGACCGCCGTGAAAAACTTCCCATTAATTAACGCTGAGAGGCACCCGCGAAGAATTGCGTGTAAAAATATATGATAAATAACTCCCGATGTAAACAAAAACGAAGGAGCTGTTGATTAAAATTGTGAGAGAGAAGGATTTGTGGCTAAAAGTGAAGGCTGGAAAGCTTGGAAGAGAAATTAATGATGGTGATAAAGTTGAAAATGATGTAGATCGATTGAAAAAGATGTAAATGTAATAGATAACGAGGGAAAGGAAAAAAAAGAACTTGATAAACAGCATAAGAAAGATAGATTTGTGGGTAAAAGTGAATGACAGAAAGCTTGGGAGAGAAAATTATACGGGTGATAATGTAGAAATAAAACAGATGATGATGTAGATTGATAGCAAAAGATGGAAATGTCATAGATAACGAGGGAAAGGGAAAAAACTTGATAAACAGCATAAGAAAGATAGATTTGTGCGTAAAAGTGAATGACGGAATGCTTGGGAGGGAACATAATGGGCTTGAAAATTATATAAAGAAAAGAGATAGATAGACCTGTGGGTGGAATAAATAACAAATAACTCAAGTGTGAGCGAGATTAATTTGTGGGTAAAAGTGATTGATGAAAAGCTTGAGGGAATACAAATGGAAAGGAAAATGCAAAAAATAAGAGAAAAAAAAATACTGTAGAAAAAATAACTGATACATAACTTTGGAAAAAAACTTGATTATAACTATGAGCGAGATGGATTTGTGGGTAAAAGTGACATGAAAAGCTTGAGGGGATAATAATGGAAATAAAAATGTAAAAATAAGAGAAAAACTAAGACTGTAGAAGAAATACACAACTTGGGAAAAAACTGTTGATTATAAATGTGAGCGATATGGATTTGTGGGTAAAAGTGAGTGATTGAAAGCTTGTGAGAAAAATAATGTTGATGAAAATGCAGAAATAAAAGAAAAGCTAATGTAGATGAAACAAAGATATATTTAGTTAGGGAGTGGAAGAAAAAGTATTGATTAAAAGCGTATGAGAGATGGATTTGTGGGTAGAAGTAAATGATGGAAAGTTTGGAATATAATGGGGATGAAAATATGTAAAGAAGAGAGAATAATTATGTTTCAAGAGGAGGGTATCAGGACACCTCTCCTCCCGAAATTGACCTATCCTTCAGCCACTCCTCTAACTCTTTTTAGGAGCACTGAGTATCGAGCTTTTTTTTCACATTTGTTTCCTTTTTTTTATGCCCTTGAACTGACTCCTCTGCTGTAGAAAAAAATAAGACGAAAGATAGA
>NC_066560.1:4686504-4709004 GCF_024679095.1 Eriocheir sinensis
TTCACAAATAATTTTATCTTATGTAATTTTTTTCTGTATTATACTTATTTTTTTTACATATTCTAAGGAGTCTCTCTCTCTCTCTCTCTCTCTCTCTCTCTTATTACCGTATCTCATTAATTCGCTGTTGTATCTTAGGCCTACTACTAGTCTACTACCACTACTACTACTACTACTACTACTACTACTACTTCTACAACTACTACTACTACTACTACTACTACTACTACTATTACCCATACTTAACTCAACACATCTTCGCCCTCTTCATACTCTCCTCCTCCTCCTCCTCCTCCTCCTCCTCCTCCTCCTCCTCTTACCTCACCGTTTCTAGGCCAGGGCTGAACCTCAACAATTAACAACAATAAAAAGGTAAAGAATAACAGGTAAAAAAAAAATTGGGAAGTGACCACCGAGCCCACTGATGCTTCCCGTGCAAGGCTGCGACGTACACACACACACACACACACACACACACACACACACACACACACACACACACACACACACACACACACACACACACACACACACACACACGGGCAAATAGGTGGGTAGGTAGGTAGGTAGGTTGATAGATAGATAGATAGATAGATAGATAGATAGATACAGAGAGAAAGAGAGAGAGAGAGAGAGAGAGAGAGAGAGAGAGAGAGAGAGAGAGAGAGAGAGAGAGAGAGAGAGAGAGAGAGAGAGAGAGAGAGAGAGAGAGAGAGAGAGAGAGAGAGAGAGAGAGAGAGAGAGAGAGAGAGAGAGAGAGAGAGAGAGAGAGAGAGAGAGAGACAGCTGTGTATTCTCCCACGATTTGCAGCCCAAGATATGTATTATGTATCATCCTTAAGTTGAGCTGTGTAGCGGACTGGACACATGTAATGAACTCAGGTATTACGTATTGTGTGTCTGTCTGTCTGTGTGTCTGTGTATGTGTGTGTGTGTGTGTGTGTGTGTGTGTGTGTGTGTGTGTGTGTGTGTGTGTGTGTCTTCCTGGTGGTCACTTGATTGCCTGCCCTACTTAACACACACACACACACACACACACACACACACACACACACACACCACAAAGCACTGCCAAAACTCAAACCGACGTCACCACCACCATGTATGTATGTATGTATGTATGAATGTGTGTTTGTATGTATTGATCGGGCGTTCGGAAACCCTACGAAGGTAAACACACATGGAAGCTGTTCTCACGATAAACACACAAACAAGCGAATAAACAAACATTATGCATTGAGCTGTTGCCTGAAGTGATACGGGATAGAATACAGGAGGAGGAGGAGGAGGAGGAGGAGGAGGAGGAAGAGAAGAAAGATGATGATGACGAGGAAAATTTTCAGGAGGAAAAGGAAGGAAGGAAGGAAGGAAGGAAGGAAGGAAGAGAGTAAGGAGTAAAAAAAGGATAAAAAAAGTAGAATAAGAAGAAGAAAAAGGAAGGAAAGAAGAGGGGAAGGAGTAAAAAAAAAGTAGAATAATAAGAAAAAGAAGGAAGGAAGGAAGAGACGAAGGAGTAAAAAGAAGAATAAAAAGCAGAATAAGAAGAAAAAGAAGAGAAATGGAAGTAATTAAGAAAATCTATGGAGAAAGGAAAATAATAATAATAGATAACAGAAACAGGAGTAGTAGCAATAAACAATAAAACTAGGGAAAAATAAAACTCAAATTCCTCTTAGATAAAAAAACAACAATAAACAAAAGTAAACAAGGACGAAAGGAGGACCAAACCCCCAAACAAACATGCAAACAAGGAAACATAAGGAAGCAAACGGACAGACAGGCAAACAGATACATCCCTCAACTTCCCTCTTTAAAGCCAAACAAAACAGAGGCGATAAAGAGAGATGCGAACCCTGACCGCCTCCCAAAACAACAACAAACACCACCTCCACCACCATCACTACCATCACCACCACCACCACCATCACCACTACCATCACCACCACCACTACAACCATCATCTTGACAGCCCCCCCAAAAAAACAACACTTAAACCACCGTCATCATCACTAACACCACCATCACCACTACCATCACCACCACCACTACAACCATCATCTTGACAGCCCCCCCCCAAAAAAAAAACACTTACGCCACCGTCATCATCACCACCACTACCACCATCACCACCATTATCACCACTATTATAATCATTCCCTAGACAACTTCCAAAAACAACAACAAACATTCACCACCACCACCACCATCACCACTACCATCACCACCTTATCACTAATATTATAATCATCACCTATACAACCTCCAAAAACAACAACACCTTCACCACCGTCATCACCACTACCATCATCACCACCACCGTCATCACTACCATCATCATCACCATTATCACCACTACCATCGCCATCCTCACTATAACTAACAATAACTACAACATTACCACCACCATCGCCCTCTTAATCATCAACAAAACCACCACCATCTTCCTTTTCATCACCACGACCACCATAACAACCACCACCATCATCACCATCATCAGCAACTACTATTACTTCTCTTGCTACTGCTATCAACACCACCACCATCATCACCACCAACATCACCATCACCCACGACTCACTCCTCTCTGTTTCCCATAACCTTTCAAATCTTCCCTTTCACCACCACCACCACCACCATCACCACCATCACCACCACCACCAATCAATCGTTTATCAGCGGTGTTGGGCGCGGTCGGGCAGAGAATGACCCCAAAATGCCTCGTCTTATCGGAGAGGAAAATTAATCTAGACTCTCTCTCTCTCTCTCTCTCTCTCTCTCTCTCTCTCTCTCTCTCTCTCTCTCTCTCTCTCTCTCTCTCTCTCACGCCGTTTGCCTAACCCTAAGAGACTGTTACGTTGTTGTTGTTGTTGTTGTTGTTGTTGTTGTTGGTGGTGGTGGTGGTGTTGGAGATGGTGGTGGTGGTGATGGTGGTGGTGGTGGTGTTATCTATCTTGTGTCATTTACTGTCATCATCAGTACCACCACCACCACCACCACCACCTTCACCACCACCACCACCACCTTCACCACCACCACCACCACCTTCACCACCACCAAACACACTATGCAGCTACTTGAACACCACCTCCTCTTCTTCCTCCTCCTCCTCCTCCTCCTCCTCCTCCTCCTCCTCCTTCATTTCCCTATCCATCACCTCCTCCATCATTAACCACTTTCTCTTCCTCCACCAAAAAAATGCATCACCAACCACCACCACCACCACCACCACTTTTAAAATTTCTCTCAACCGAAGTGTTTAAGCTTGTACATTGGAAATACACACACACACACACACACACACACACACACACACGCACACGCACATGCACACGCACACGCACACGCACACACACACACACACTCACTATTTTTTCTACTTGCTAAAACAAATCATGATGCGTGAGAGAGAGAGAGAGAGAGAGAGAGAGAGAGAGAGAGAGAGAGAGAGAGAGAGAGAGAGAGAGAAAATAAAAGGTTGAGAACGAAAAAGGAAAAAAAAAAGAGAAACAAACATGGTATCAACGTCAACGAAACAAGGACAAAATAAATAAAAAAGGAAAAAAAGAAAAAAAATACCTGTTCGTCGTGTGAAATTGAAAGCCCCGGATGTCACGTACAGGTGTGCCCTCTCTCACCTGTCCCTGCCTGCCTAGTGATGAACGCGTCTGTCTATGTGTCTATTTATCTGTCTATCTTTGTCTCTATTAACCCCCAGTCTCTATATTTTTCTGTCCGTCTATCTGTTTATCTGTCTGTCAACCCTTTGCCCCTATATTTTTCTGTCCGTCTATGTGTTTATCTGTATGTCTGTCTATCCTCTGCCTCTATTTTTCGTCTATCTGTCTAAGTCAACCTTCTACCTATTTATTTGTCTGTATATCTGTTTATCTATGTCTCTTTTATCATATCTTCCTCTTTACTTTTTTTGTCTATCTATATGCCTGTTTATCTATCTGTGTATCAGTTCTCTATATATTTATTTGTCCGTCTGTCTATCTGTTTATCTATATGTGTCAACCCACTACTTTGTCATTTACTTTATCTGTCTATATATCTGTTTATTTATCTGTCTCTTCCATCATATCTCTCCCATCTATTTACCCGTCTATCTATATATCTATCTACTTCGATCGTCTGTCTAATGATGGACATGTTTATCTACTGGGGAGGCGGTGGCTGAGTGGTTAGCGCTGAGTGGCCAAAGACTACCCACATGTTGTCCTGAAGACTACCTTTCAACCCGGACTCCAGATTCTCAAACTAAAGAGAGGATCAAAGATGAGCTCCGGAGGGAAGCATGAGCCAAGCAAGATGGCACCAGTATAAACACTTGCCTGCGCTTTAACGGGCTGGGGCAGACCATCGGACCCCTTATGAAAGACTACCGGCGCAAGAAGCCGAAACGTAAAAAAAAAAAAAAAAAAAAAGTAAATAAATAAAAATCTATACAGCTATTTATCTATGTAAGTCTTATTTAAGTCTATGTGTGTATCTATTTATGTAACTATCTATCTTTGCACACGTCTAAGTATGATAGTAATCTGCATTCCTGTATATCTGTCAATCCGTCTATCTATCTGTCTATCAAATCTAATCAATTTTATTACTATTATTATCATTATTATCTTTACTAAGCATAGGACAATTAGTAAAGAATGAAAGGGACAAAACTCGGTAAATAAAGTTAAAGCAGAAAAAATGTCATTGTAACCTCGACACACTTAAGGGAAAAGGGAAATAAAGTAAAAGATGAACCTCTCTCTGTCTGTCTGTCTGTCTGTGTCTGTCTGTCTGTGTCTGTCTGTCTGTCTGTCTGTCTGTCTGTCTCTCTCTCTCTCTCTCTCTCTCTCTCTCTCTCTCTCTCTCTCTCTCTCTCTCTCTCTCTCTCTCTCTATCTATCTATCTATCTATTCATATATCCATCTATCTCTGTCCATCTATCTCAATGTCAACCGCAAAACGGAATACCTTAAGTGTGTCAAAAGGAAAAAAAAAAAAAAAAAGTGAAAACGCTTGTCATTATTCCATTAAAAAAAAAAAAAAATAAATGGTGTGAAAATGACACCTGCACTTATAAAGGTCATTATCATCATAGTCATCATCATCATCATCATCATCAGCTTAGATTGAGTGAAAAAGCAAGAAAATAAGAAAATATCAGAGAGAGAGAGAGAGAGAGAGAGAGAGAGAGTATAAATTCTAGACAATGAATGAGATAAAAAAAAAAGTGAACCAAAATATCTGGGTCATGCAAGCCGCCAGTGATTTAACTTGGAATGACACACCATAAGGAAGAGGAGGAGGAGGAGGAGGAGGAGGAGGAGAAGGAAGAATGAGAAGACTATAAAAAACAAAAATAACAATGGAGAGATCAAGCATAGCAACGAAATGGAAGAAGCGAAGGAGGAGGAGGAGGAGGAAGAAAAAGAAGAGAAGGAGGAGGAGGAAGAGGAGGAGGAAACAGGAACACGGAGAATAAAAGAAAGGAGGTAAGAGGGAGACATGAAAATTGAGAGCGCAGGAACGAAGGAATAAGAGAGAGAGGAGGAAGAAGGAGGAAGAGGAGGAGAAAAATAAAAAGGAAGACAGAAAATGAAAGAAAGAGGGAAGACATGGGAATTGAGGACATAGGAACGAAGCAATAAGAGAGATTGGAGAAAGAGAAGGAAGAGGAGGAAGAAGGAAGAAGAGGAGAAGGAGGAGGAAGAAGGAGAATAAAAGAAAGAGGGAAACAGGAATACATGGAAATTGAGGAGAATGGCGGAATAAAGGAATAAGAAAGAATGGAGGAAGAGAAGAAGGAGGAGGAGGAAGAAGAAGGAAGAGGAGGAGACGAATCAAAAGGAAGACGAAAAAGAGGAGGTCATGAAAATTGAAGAGGGTGAAGGAGGGAATGAAGATAGAATGGAAGAAGAGGCAAGGGATGATGACGAGGAGGAGGAGGAAGAAGAGGAAGAGGGATAAAGAGGAGGAGGAGAAGAATAAAAAGAATGAAAGTGGAAGAATGAAAATTGATGAGATGACAGAATGAAGGAACAAAGAGAATGGAGGAAGAGAAGAATGAGGAGGGGAAAGAGGAGGAAGAGGAAGAGGAAGAGGAAGAGGAAAACGGTAACGCAGTGCAGCAGTAATATGAAACCTTCCTTCCTTCCTTTCTTCCTTCATCCTTCCCTCCTTCCCTTCTTTATTTCCCTCCATCTACACTCTCATTCGTTCATCTCACTTCCTCTTCCCTTCCAAATTTCTTCCATTCTTTTTCCTCATCTTTCTTCCTTTCTTCTTTTCTTCCTCATTTCTTCCGCTCTTCCTCCTCTTCCTCTTCCTTCTCATTCTTCTCCTTTCCCCTTTTCTTCCTCTCTTCCTTCTTCTGTTCATCCTTATTTCTTCCGCTGTTCCTCATTCTCTTTCTCATTCTTCTCCCTTCCCATTTACTTCCTCTCTCCCTTCTTCTTTCTCTCCCTCATCCCTACCACCTTTCCTTCTTCTTCTTTTTATTTTTTCTTCTTTCCTCTTTGCTTCTCTTTCCTTTCCTAGTTCGTTTCTTTATTCCATCTTTCTTCTTTTCTTTTCTACGTTCTCTATCCTTCCTTCCTTCCTATCTGCCCCATCTTTCCTTGCCTTCTTTATCCTTTCTCCTTTCCTTCTTTCTTTCCCCCTTCCATTTCCTCCTCCATATTACTCGCCTTCCCTTCCCCCCATCCTCCTCTTCCTCCATCCTCCAACCCTCCCTTCCTCCCTTTCTTCTTTTCCTCCTCTTCCTTCCTTCCTTCCTTGTTACTTCCCTTCCCTTCATTGACACTCATTCTATTCCTTTATCCTGTCATCTTTTCATCTTCTCTTCCTTTCTCTCCTCCTCCCTCTCTCCCTCCCTCCACCGTCACTAATAACAGGTCAGGTCAGGTCATTCCACTTTTCTCCACCTAGAATGACCCCTAATAACCACCCTTGGCTTGACCCTGCGAACTCTCTCTCTCTCTCTCTCTCTCTCTCTCTCTCTCTCTCTCTCTCTCTCTCTCTCTCTCTCTCTCGTTGTCTGTGGAGGGTAGTAAGAGAATTGGGAGGTGGAGGAGGAGGAGGAGGAGGAGGAGGAGGCATAATGGAATAGAGGAGGTGAATCATATCTTTCCGCCCGACTATTTTCTTATCTGCAGTTATTTGTTACACACACACACACACACACACACACACACACACACACACACACACACACACACACACACACACACACACACACACACACACACGAGGATATCAAAAGAAAGAAAAAACAGATGCAGAGAGAGAGAGAGAGAGAGAGAGAGATAAAGTCCAGTCACGTAACAATAATACCAGACGAGGCACCTCTCTCTCTCTCTCTCTCTCTCTCTCTCTCTCCGTGAAATAGACTAAAGTTACACCTGAGTTTTGCTCTCATGACCCGTGTGGGTGTGTGTGTGTGTGTGTGTGTGTGTGTGAGAGCGTGCGCGCGCTTCAGGGCTTCTCAAATTACCTTCTGAAGATTGACTTTTAGAATTGAACTCTCTCTCTCTCTCTCTCTCTCTCTCTCTCTCTCTCTCTCTCTCTCTCTCTCTCTCTCTCTCTCTCTCTCTCTCTCTCTCTAATACGATGTTGCTTTTGCTTAACCGGGTTCGTCACATAATTATCTTCCTCTTCTTCTTCTTTATCCTCTTCCTCTTCCTCTTCCTCTTCCTCCTCCTCCTCCTCCTCCTCCTCCTATGCCTCCACTCTTTTCATTTTTATTTTTTTATTTTCTCTCCCCCTGACTTTTTTTTTTACTTATTTTTCTTTTTCTTCTCCTTCCTCCCCTTATCTCCTATTTTCCACTCCTCTCATTTTATCTTCTCCTCTTCCCTTCTCCTTCATCTCTTTTTTTTCCACCCTTTTACCTCCTCCCTTTACTCCTTACTCCTATTTCACCTTGCTTTCTTTCCACTGTCTTTCCTCCTCCTCCTCCTCCTCCTCCTCCTCCTCCTCCTCCTCCTCCTTCACTTCCTTTCTTCCTTGGGTCTCGAATATCTGTAACTTTTCTTTTTGCTTCCCCTTCTCTCTCTCTCTCTCTCTCTCTCTCTCTCTCTCTCTCTCTCTCTCTCTCTCTCTCTCTCTCTCTCTCTCTCTCTCTCTCTCCATCTTGACTTCCTCCTCTCCTCTTCCTCCTCCTTTCCTTCCTTTCATCCTCCTCCTCGTTCGCCTTCTCTTATTCCTCCATTTCCTCCTTTTACTGCACTTCCTCCTCCTCCTCCTCCTCCTCCTCCTCCTCCTCCTCCTCCTCCTCCTCCTCCGGGGTTCTTATAATTGTACCTTCAAGATGTGGAGAAGAAAAAGAAAGAAATAGAAGGAAAAGGAAATGTGTCGGAGAAAGTTAATGAAATAGAGATAGATTAAGGCCTCGCTGACATATAGATAGATTGCTAATAATGGATCACTGTTTTTGTTATGTATTTCTATTTCCTTCCTCTCTTTTTCTATAGTATATATTTTTTTTCCTGTTCAAGGTAAAGGATTTCTGATTTTTTTGGGTGGGTCGATTTTTGGGGAGTTTTTGGTTCTACGTGTTTTTTTTTTTTTTTTTTTTTTTACAGCAAAGGAGACAGTTCAAGGGCGTAAAAAAGAAAACAATAGTAAAGAAAAGTTTCGTTTCATTTTGTTATCTTTTTTTTTTTTTTGCTGTGAAAGATTGATCAGAGTAGTTTCGTTTTTTTTTTTTTTTTAGTTTATTTCGTTCTTTCTTTCATACACAAGTTAAAGGTTTTTCTAAATTATTTTTCGTCCAGATATTTGTATCATCAGTTTTCTTTTCTTTTTCTCTTTTTTTTGCTGATAATTATAATGATGGATCAGAGTAGTTTCGTTTTTTTTTATAGTTTATTTCGGCTTTTTTTTATACTCAAGTTTAAGGTTTATCTAAATTATTTTTTGTCCAGTTATTTGTATTACGTTTTCTTTTCTTTTTTCCTTTTTTTTTGCCGATCAGATATGAAGTTTTTTTTTAATCTATACAGCGTTTCTGGTCTAGTTTCTTTAGTTTGTTTGTTTGTTTTAGGGGAAAGGCTGAACAAATATTAAGACTTCGTTCAATTACACTTAAAGCTTCATTGTATTTTCTTAAGTTCTCTCTGGTTTCATTTTTTCCTAATTTAACTTTCTCTATATTGCTTTTGGTGTAGTTTCTCTTTTTTTTTCAGGGGAGAAGATGAATAAAAAGGAAAGTGCGTCCAGTTATCCCAGTTTCAATTCTTCAATCTTCACTTCGTAGAAAGGGAGGGAGAGAGGGAGGGAGAGAGGAAGGAAGGGAGAGTATTGCCAACAAGAAGAAAGCGATTGCGACGAGTGTAGGAAAGATGAATCACTGTTATTATCCTCAGTTGCTTGACTACATGACTTGCTTTTAATCGCTAATTTTTGTCTTGTAAAAGCCTCTATGTAATGTAACTATTTTTTCTCATTTTCTCTCTCTCTCTCTCTCTCTCTCTCTCTCTCTCTCTCTCTCTCTCTCTCTCTCTCTCTCTCTCTCTCTTCCCCTCTCTTGTCTTCTCTTCTCTCTATCTCTATATCTATCTATCTATCTATCTATCTCCCTTTAATGTCATTTTGAAACGTGCAATATTATATCTGTTTTCAACTTTCACTTTTTTTACTTTTTTCATGTTTACTTTCAGGCGTTCTCTTTCTCTTTCTTCTCTCTTCTCTCTGCTCTCTCTCTCTCTCTCTCTCTCTCTCTCTCTCTCTCTCTCTCTCTCTCTCTCTCTCTCTTCTCTTCTCTTCTCTTCTCTTCTCTTCTCTTCTCTTCTCTTCTCTTCTCTTTTCTCTCTCTTTCTCTCTTTATCTCTCTAGTATCTCTGCGTTTTTCAGGGGAAATGATGAACAAAAAAGAAGAGTGGGTTCAGCTATTCAAGTTTCAATTCTTCACTCTTCACTTCGCTCGTAAATCTCGAAGTTAATTTCCTCATTCTTCGTTTCGCTCGTAAATCACGTGAATAACAGTTCATTAAGGACAGAGCCAATACAAGATTCAGCACACTCACATACCTCGCTTCAATCATCTTTAAGTCGTCATTAGTTCATTGATTCAATAATACGTAATTTGTTTTTTGTTGAACGTTAAAAAGTAAGCACACAAGACTTCGCTTCCTCTGTTCATTCAGTTATAGCTCATAGTTCATAACATTGAATTAGTCGTGCGTCATTTGTTTTTGTTTTTTCGTTTCTAGTAAAAAGAAAAAAAAACAATAAGCCGGTTAGTAGCATATAAGGGTAAGGATAAGCATTGTTCATAGCATTCAATTAATTATGTGTCATTTTTTTTTTCGTTTCTAGTTAAAAGAACAAAAAACAATAAGCAGGATTTACCTTATTCATTTCACTCATCATATAGTTCATTGTTCACAGTTCATCATTTAAAAAGTGCGTCACCATTCTCTTTTAACATTTGAAGTTTAAAGTTATACAGGATTAACTTTACGCACCTTCCTTTGTTTACGAATACATCACAATCTATACTTCTGGTCCTATCGTTATAAGTCTACACTCAAGATTTACCTTCCCCGGTTCATAAATTTAATAGTACGCCACTTTTACTTTCGTTCACGAGTTGAGTCATTCAGGATTACCACTCTCTCCTTCTTCTCGCTTCAACACATTCCTCGCTTCAAGTATCTCAATGAATTCACATCACAATCTATTCTTCTGGTTCTGTCGTTACTACACTCAAAAATAAATCTAATAGTACGTCAAATTTGCTATCCTTCAAGAGTTAAGATTTATGGAGGATTATGTCTCTCTCCTTCTTCCCGCTAAAACACATTCCTCGCTTCAAGTATCTCAATAAATTCACATAGTTCACACCCGAAATTGGCCTCTCTTTTAGCCTTTCTTAACTACTCTCTTTTATAGGTGCAGTGCTTAGCGGGCTCTTTTGGTGTGTGTTTTCATGTGTTTGCCCTTGAGCTGTTTCCTTCACTGTAAAAAGAAAAATATTAACATGCCATTATTTTCTTTTTTTTTGAGGGGGAGGAGAGCGGGGATGTGACGCTAAAAACACACACACAAGAATTAGCTTCCTTGGTTATTGTTTTTGTCATTCATCTCGTCTCATAGTTCATGGCTCAAAGTCTTAACTGTACGTAACATGTTTTTCTTTTTCGTTGAGAGTCAGAAGTCACGCTGGATTTGACTTCCGCACCTTCCTTTGTTCAATAATACGACATGATCTAGTTTTTGTTTTGTTTTTGTTTCTAACGTTATAAATATACACACACACGATTCAGCTTCCTTTGGTTCGTTCATGTCTTCTCATAGTTAATAGTTCATATGTAATAGTGCGTCACATGTATTCTTTATAGTTACAAGTAGAAGTTATGCAGGTTTTAACTTCTTTCCGTCGTTTATCTCAGAGCGGAAGAAACTAGGAAGGGAAGAGAAACGGGGGAAGAGGAATGAGAAGATAGATGGAAGATTAAAAGGAAAGAAGGGATGATAAAAAGGGAGGAGGAGGGAGGACGAGGTAGGAAGAAAGGAAGGAAGAGCGGGTTACATACAAAGTGGAAGAAATTAGAAAGGGAAGAGATAAGGAAGAGGAATAAGAGAGTAGAATCGTAGATGAAAGGATAAAAGGGAAGGAGGAAAGGTAAGGAAGGAGGGAGGAGGAGGAAGGAAGAAAGGAAGGAAGAGCGGGTCACATACAGAGTGGAAGAAATCAGAAAAGGAAGAGAAAGGGAGAAGGAGGAATGAAAATGTAGAGGAAGAGAAAAAGGAGAGAAGGAAAGGTAAGGAAGGAAAGATGAGGAGGAAGGAAGAGAGAAAGGAAGAGCAGACTTAAAAAGAGTGGAAAAGAAATCAGAAAGGGAAGAGAAAGGGAGGAGGAGGAATGAAAATGTAGAGGGAAGAGAAAAAGGAAAGAAGAGAGGTGAGAAAGGAGGGAGGAGGAGGAGGAAGGAAGAGAAGGTATCGTGCAGGATTTAACTCACGCCTCTTCCTCTGTCCAACAAGCTCCGCACAGCGTCACCGAATATTTACCTGGGAAAGAAAAAATAATTAAAATCACACACCTGGAGATATATTGCGTCAGGTAGCTTCTTTTTGAAATGTTATCATAATCATAAATAAATGTTTCAGGAGGAGTATGATGATGATGATGATGAGGAGGATGGAGAAGAGAAGTTTGTGTATATCAACGTATAATCTAATTTTAGATCATCGATGTGGAAATACGTCACAATGTTTTTTCTTTTGTTTAATTAAAAGTAAAAGCCGATGCGGAATTTAGCGTAGACACATTCTTTTGTTTGTTTATCATCACACACACACACACACACACACACACACACACACATACACACACACACACACACACACCAAACCATGAAAACTACTGTACACGCCACCGACTTTTTTTTACTTACTTTAGCAAATATAGATTTTGAATGTTACTTTTTCTTCTTTCTTTTAATCTATAGGTTAGTCAATATTATATCCTTTCTTCCTTCCTTCCTTCCTTTCCTCCTTTCTTCCTTTCCTCCTTTCTTCTTTCCGTCCTTCCTTCCTTTCTTCCCTTCACCGCATTGTCTTCCCTCCATTTTTTGCCTTCCACCTTTTCTCCCTCCCTCCCTTCCTTCCTCCCTCCCTCTCTTTCTCTATCCACCTTGATATTCGGGAGCAAAACACCTCTCGCTCGGGTACTCCAGAGGTCAAACTCACCTGCAGAAGACATGAACGCAGGTAAGGAGTGATTCATCAAGGTGTGCTACTTTATTGCTCGCTCGCTCACTCACTCACTCACTCACTCTCTCTCTCTCTCTCACTTACTTTCTCTCATTATTACTGGTTACTTGCTTGCTCGTTCTTTCTTTCTCTTTATTTCATTATTTAGCGCTTGATCAATTTTTCTGTCGGTCTTTGTTTCTGTGTGTGTGTGTGTGTGTGTGTGTGTGTGTGTGTGTGTGTGTGTGTGTGTGTGTGTGTGTGTGTTTGTGCTCTCAAATTTTATAGTTTTATTGACCTGTTTACCGAAGCTCACACAAACACACACACACACACACACACACACACACACACACACACACACACACACACACACACACACACACACACAAGCCTCCATTTTCGATATATCAATTTTTTTCATCATATACATATTCCTTTTTTTCTTTTTCAACGCACACTTTTGTTTTTTTCTTTCTTACTTTCTCTATTTTCTTTAATTATGTCTTTTTACTTTCTTTAATTCATTCATTTCTTATTTTCTACATTTCACCACATATTCCTCACTTCCTTTACTTCATCTCTATCTTACTTTCTACAATTCATCACACATTTCTTATTTTCTTTATTCTATCCATTTATTTAGTTTCTTTACTTTTGCCATTTCTTACTTTCTTATTTTCATCACACATTTCTTACTTTCTTTATGCCATTTCTTACTTTATTTTCATCACACATTTATTATTTTTTTTTACTCTATGCCATTTCTTACTTTTTTTATTTTCATCACATTTTTTTACTTTATTTTATTTTATTCCATTTCTTACTTTCTTTACTCTATGCCATTTCTTACTATCTTATTTTCCCTTCTACATATATTTTCTTCCATCTTAGGGTTGACATTTTTTTTTCTTCTTCCAAGCATAAAAACATTGTATAAGTAGAATTTGTTACGTCTCTCTCTCTCTCTCTCTCTCTCTCTCTCTCTCTCTCTCTCTCTCTTTGCTTTCCTTAATTAAATCCTCGGGCTATAATTTTCCCTCGCGATGTTTTTCCTGAAGAGCGAAATTTTTGTCTCTTTTTACCTCACGACAACGAGAGAGAGAGAAAAATACCAACTTCTCTCTTCATATTATTCAGTTCACTCTCTCTCTCTCTCTCTCTCTCTCTCTCTCTCTCTCTCTCTCTCTCTCTCTCTCTCTCTCTCTCTCTCTACTAAAGAAAAAGAGAAAGAGAAAAGTAAATAAAAAGAAGTACGACAATTTTCTTATAGACGAGAGAGAGAGAGAGAGAGAGAGTATCAAATGAAAAAGAAGCCAGAAAAGAAGAAAAAGACAGCAGAATGTTCTAGTATACGAGGCTCGGCAGAGGTCATCAGAGGTCATCAGGGGTCAACCGAGGTCACACAAGATAAAACCGATCTTCATACACGCCATCAGTTCCGGGTGAAGTCAGCGAGAAGAAAAGTAGGTCAGGATTCTTAAGGGGTCAGTAATAGCAGAGAAGAGGTCAGGTTAGGTCAGGTTAGGTCAGGTTAGGTCAGGTTAGGTCAGCAGAAGTGTTACCAGCCCGTCGCATTCAGAACATTCAATTTATCAGTTAATGGTCCAAAAACTGTCTTAGGCCCCACCAATAACGAAATCCAATTGAAGTTAGTGTTAAGACCGTGTTCTGTTTATTTACTTATGGACCAGAAACCTAAAAAAAAAATAATAAATAACCATCTGCTGAGTATGATTATCTGGTAACGTTGGTCAGCAGGCGTTCAGCAGAGGAGAAAAGAGACCTGAGTATATTAGGTGGAGTCAGTAGGCGTTCAGCAGAGGAGGAAACAGGTGAGAGTGGATTAGGTGGAGTCAGCAGGCGTTCAGCAGAGGAGAAAAGAGGCCAGGGTGGATTAGGGAGGTCAGCAGGCGTTCAGCAGAGGAGGAAACGGGTGAGAGTGGATTAGGTGGAGTCAACAGGCGTTCAGCAGAGGAGGAAACAGGTGAGAGTGGATTAGGTGGAGTCAGTAGGCGTTCAGCAGGGGAGGAAAGGCGTGAGAGTGGATTAGGTGGAGTCAGTAGGCGTTCAGCAGGGGAGGAAAGGCGTGAGAGTGGATTAGGTGGAGTCAGTAGGCGTTCAGCAGGGGAGGAAAGGCGTGAGAGTGGATTAGGTGGAGTCAGCAGGCGTTCAGCAGAGGAGGAAACGGGTGAGAGTGGATTAGGTGGAGTTAGCAGGCGTTCAGCAGGGGAGGAAAGAGGCCAGAGTGGGTTAGTTGGAGTCAGCAGGCGTTCAGCAGGGGAGGAAAGAGGTCAGAGGGGATTAGGAGGAGTCAGCAGGGAGGAGATTCGTCAGCACCGATCAGCAACACGGTGGAACAGGGACGTGAGGAGGAGGAAACACAATGAAGGGGAATCAGAACCTCTTGAAGTATAGATGAAATGATTATAAGTTAGGCAGCCTCGTTCTAAGATACTATTAAGCTGTTTGTTGACTGTTCCTCTTCCTGATTTTTCTTCTTATTTCTTCTCTTTTGTGCTATTTCTTCATTTCTTTTCTTTTCCTCACTTTTTTTCTTTTCTTCTTTCCTTCTTTCGTTATCATGCTCCTGTTTCTGTTCTTTTCTTCTTTCTTCTCTTTAGTTCTCTTTTTTAAAATATTTCCTGTTCTCCTTTTTCGTCGTTTTCTTTTTCTCTAAATTTTACTTGTTTTCTTAGGTTTTTCACCATCTTCATTTTCTTCTTTCCTTCTTTCGTCATCATGCTCCTGTTTCTGTTCTTTTCTTCTTTCTTCTCTTTAGTAGTCTTTCTTAAATTCTTTTCTGTTTTCCTTTTTTTTTCTTTTTTTCTAAATTTTACTTTTTTCTTTTAATTTTCTTCAGTTCCCTCATTTTTCTTAACATTCTTCTTTTCTTCTTTCTTCATCTTCACTTTCTCCTTCTTGTTCTTCGTCCTCGTCTTCGTCCTCGTCGTGGTGTGTTCAGGTCGGCGTGGCCTCTGTGTCTGTCCGTGGGAGTCGGGCTGAGTGCTAACACCCTCGAGGGAGGAAGCGAGCGCCAGGGCCTCAAGAACACCGTGTCTCCGTGGGTGTCGTTTTTATTTTTTAACAGCAAAGGCGGCAGCTCAAGGGCAAAATAAAGACTACAAAAAAGTCCGCTGTAACCATTCCTGCAAATAGTTGATAGAGTAGTAACTGATAGAGGGTCAAAACTGGATGGAGAGATGACATTTTTTTTTATAGTAAGGGAAGCAGCTCAAGGGCAAAAAAATAGCAATAATAATAATGAGAAAAAAAAAGCACACTAAACACTGCCCCTATAAAGAGTTCAGAAGAGTGGCAAAAAGAGAGGTCAATTTCGGGAGGAGAGGTGTCTTGATATTCTCCCCTTGTAAGAGTTCAAGTCGTAGGCAGGAGGAAATACAGACGAATGAAGAATGACACTCATCTCCTGAAGGTGTCTAAGTCGTAGGCAGGAGGAAATACAGACGAAAGAAGATTAACACTCCTCT
The DNA here is from genome assembly GCF_024679095.1 of Eriocheir sinensis. Classification (NCBI taxonomy): domain Eukaryota; kingdom Metazoa; phylum Arthropoda; class Malacostraca; order Decapoda; family Varunidae; genus Eriocheir; species Eriocheir sinensis. The sequence continues at coordinate 4,702,692 of NC_066560.1, forward strand.
CCTGAAGGCGTCTAAGTCGTAGGCAGGAGGAAATACAGACGAAAGAAGATTAACACTCCTCTCCTGAAGGCGTCTAAGTCGTTGGCAGGAGGAAATACAGACGAGAGAAGATTGACACTCCTCTCTTGATACTCCTCTCCTGAAAGCGTTTAAGTCGTAGGCAGGAGGAAATACAGACGAGAGAAGATTGATACTCCTCTCCTGAAAGCGTTTAAGTCGTAGGCAGGAGGAAATACAGACGAAAGAAGATTGCCACTCCTCTCCTGAAGGCTTTTAAGTCATTTAAATATATTCGTCAAAAAATACCCCGTAGTCGCCCCCCGTAAGTCGTAGGCAGGAGGAGATACAGACGAGAGAATTGAGCCTGTTCCAGAGTTTACCAGCGGAAGGGAAGAAGAATGATGATACTGGTTAACTATTGTGTAAGGGATTTGATGTTTGTCTTCACGCATGTTTACACACACACACACACACACACACACACACACACACACACACACTCTCAAGGTCTCTCAACACGGCCTTGGACAAATGTGACAGTCATGCGTCGGTACTCGTGAATTTCCCTTCAATAATATTCAATGTTAAGAAGTCTCACAGAACCTTAAAAAACGACGCTATTACGGGAAGGCAAAATACTTAATGCTCCTGAAGGATTATACATTTTTTTACAATAGTTTCCTGCCGCCAGATAGATAGATATAGATAGATAGATAAATTAATTGATTGGTTGATTAATAGATAGAGAGATAGACAGAAAACGATAAACTAAACTAAAATTCAATCATCCATTTTTTGCCTAAAGATATTATTCATTTCAAGGCCCCCCCCCAAAAAAAAAAACTACTGAAGGAATATACATTTTTTCTGCAATTGTTTCCTTCCGCCAAAGAGATAAAAAAAAATAATATACACTAAAGTAAGAAAATCACCTGTCATTTTTTGCCTGAAGATTCTATTCCGAGGACGAAAAAAAGAATATTGAAGGAAACTACATTTTTTCGCATCGTTACCAACCGCCTGTGTGTGTGTGTGTGTGTGTGTGTGTGAGAGAGAGAGAGAGAGAGAGAGAGAGAGAGAGAGAGAGAGAGAGAGAATACAAAAAAATATATAAACCAAAAAAATCATACATCTTTTCCTTCAGTGCCCCCCCAAAAAAAGTTACAATATGCGACGAAAATATTTCCACCAACTCAAAAAAAAAAAACAAAAAAAATCTCATACTTTTTCTTTTTTTTCCCATAATTACCTGCCCCCCCCACCCCCCCCGAACACACCTGGCGGCATGCATATCTTCCATAATACGCATAATCATCGCCTCGCATGGACCGTCATTACGCACAGTTACGCCGGGAAGACATCACCGGCACATGCGTGAAGGACACACACACACACACACACACACACACACACACACACACACACACACACACACACACACACACACACACATGATTTTTAAGGGCGAGTAATTTTCTGGACGGCTCGGAGGGACATCGTCAGCACCTATATGAAGGACACTTGGGGACACACACACACACACACACACACACACACACGCAGCCAGCCAGGAGGAATTTTTCAGGATGTGTAATTTTCCGGAAGACAACGTCAGCATCGGATTCATCAAGCCACAATTTACAAGACCAGTCGTTGGCAAGTCTTCTGGTAACTCCATCCACTGTGAAAGCTCTTTATCATTAGGCGACTCTGATGGGGATGGGTGAAGTAACGACCAGGCTATTTATCGCAATCGAACCCTCCGAAACACAAGGGGCTTTCTTAGTGGCCTGATTTACAATACAGAAGACTTGCCAGCGACAGGTCTCGTGAGTGGTTTGTTGAATCCGGCTGTTGGTTTGTAGCTCTTACGTGTCACAATTCATAAAGCGCGAAGTCATTGAAGGAGGAGAATAAACACCGGGCAAGGAAGGAAGATAGTTTAAGGCCGAGCAAATTTCTTTAGTACTTTTTCTTCATTTCATTTCTTTTCTCCATTATTATTCTTCCTCCCTTTTCTTTATTTTACTTGTTTTTTTCTTAGTTTTCTTCGGCATCTTTATTTTCGTCTTTTTTTATCTTTCTTCATCATCCTCCTTTTCCTGTTTTTGTTCTTCTTTCTGTTCTTTGGTGCTTGTAAGTCGTATGTATCACACTTTATAAAACTAAAAATCAATAAAAGAAGAGAAAGGAACCTGGGCAAGAAAGGAGGAGGTTTTTAAAGGATAGCAAATTTCTGGACAGTATGGAAAGCTATCACCACCACCTAGTATGGGAAGGACACACGGTTGGGCAAGAAAGGAGGAGTTTTTAAGAACTTTTAAGGATTTTAGGAAAAATTTTAAGGATTTTAGGGAAATTTTTAAGGATCTTCGGGGAATTTTTAAGGATTTTAGTTTTTTTTAAAGGATTTTCGAGGATTTTTAAGGATTTTAGGGAAATTTTTAAGGATTTTAGGGAAAGTTCTAATGATTTTAGTTGAATTTTTAAGTGTTTCGGGGAAATTTTTAAGGATTTTAGGGGAAATTTTAAGGATTATAGGGAATTATTAAGGATTTTAGGGATTTTTTTTAGGATTTCAGGGGAATTTTTAAGGCATGACCAACATCTAGCAACTGTAGGACACACACACACACACACGCACACGCATACACACACACACACACACACACACACACACACACACACACACACACACGCACACAGTCGGGTCAGGAGAATTTTTAAGGCCGAGCAACTTACTGAACAATTTGGTTGCCATCACCAGCACATACATGAAGGACAGCCCCCCCTCCCCCCCCCCTCCCCACACACACACGCACGCACACACACGCACACGCACATTTGGACCAAAGGGAAATTTTTTTGAGGCGAGCAATTTTCCGGACAGTTTCCCGTCTTGACTTCCGGGCGAGGCGGCGCGGCGGTGGTGAGCGAGGCGGCGTTACGGTGTGAGGAGTCCGACATTGTTCCTCGTCATGCACAGAACAGCTGACACGCACACACACACGCACACACACACACACACACACAGACACGTACACAGCAACTTCTATCATTCTATTTGTTATCGAAGACTTTGTTACCGAAAAAGGCCATTACGCTGGTTAATTTCATTCCTTTTGTTTGTCACGACTCATCTTGCACCAGCCTCCACACACACACACACACACACACACACACACACACACACACACACACACACACACACACACACACACATGCACACAATCCCTCCCCCCCTTCTTCCCCCACCACACACACACACACACCTACCTTGCAACCTTCTATCATTCCTTTCGTTATCCAAGGCACTCAGCCACAGGAAAAGGCCACTCTTGTCTCCACTATTCCTTCTGTTTTCTTTTCATTTTGCAGCAAAGGAGGGCAGCTCAAGGGCAACAAAACAGGAAACAGAAAAGCACGCAAGTCACATTTTACCACGATCCGGTCACCTCTTGTCCTCTGTGTTGATAAGAATACGATTTAAATTTCTTTCCTTCAACTCCTTTCCTTCAATTTAGCGGCCGTGATCCATCTAGCAACAGCCTCTCCTCTCATAGTCTAACAGCCTTGACGTCAATACAAAGCAATTTCTATCATATATTTCCTTATTCAAGTGTTAGTTACCTGAAAAGACCGCTCTTGTGTACTCTCTTCCTATTGTTTACCACTGTTCCACCTCCTGTCCTGTGCGTTGATAAGAAGACTGTTTTCAACCCTTCTTTTTACTTTAATAGCCACCATTTAGCTAACAACAACCTAGGCATCGATTGACAGACCATTTGCAGCCATTCTCTTCAATTTAGTGGTCACGATTCATCTAACAACAGCCTCGACGTCACTAAAAAGATCATACCCAAGCGTTCTCTTCACCTTAGAAAGCAAAATCTATCCAACATCAGCCACCTCGCCCTTTACCTCGATAAAAAAGACAACTTCCAACTCTTTTTCTCAACTTATCTGCCACAATTGATACAGAAACAGCCGCCTCGTCCTCTATCTCGATAAAAAAGACAACTTCCAACTCTTTTTCTCAACTTATCTGCCACAATTGATACAGAAACAGCCGCCTCGTCCTCTACCTCGATAAAAAAGACAACTTCCAACTCTCCTTCTCAACTTACCTGCCACAATTGATACAGAAACAGCCGCCTCGTCCTCTATCTCGATAAAAAAAAGACAATTGCAACTTACTTCATTCAATTTAGCTGCCACGATTCATACGACGGCAGCCACTTCGTCCTCTACCTTGTTTAAAGACGATTTCCAACCCTTCTCTGCAACCTATAGGCCAGAATGCAGCCAACAGCAGCCTCCAGAGCCTTTTAAAGTCCTGCAAGGGTTCGTATTCACAGACACTCTCGGCCGTCAGCAAATACTTCCAAGGGCCAGAAAATATATTAGTCGGGTTCTTATGACTGTTTCTCACTTTCCTGGTGCAGAAGCCTATCACTAGACTTATAAAACTACCCATGGATTAGCGATTAGCTGGCTTTTCTTTTTACACCTTTGTTTGTTGCCTTTGAGCTGTTTCTTTAGCTGCAAAAAAATAAAAAAAGGAAATAGGCACGACAACATCTATGAAAGTCTTACCGAATGTGAATGTGTGAGCCCGGAATGTTTGAAAATATGGACCTTAATAAAGACTTCCAAAGGTCACGTGGTCCTGGCCGCCGCCTAGCTGACAGGAGCACTAGGTGGCGGAGAGGAACCTACGACTTGCGTGGAAAATTACCCCTGAAAATTAGTGTGTTTGCGGCGACCACTGACTAAACTTAGCTCGAATTAAAGGAAGGACAGCGAAGTTAAATCATCTTTAAACACTATAATAGGTCTGAGGAGGGAATACTGAAGGGCTTGCATCAGAAAAAGGAGAAGTAGTTTGAGAAGTAGTTGTAGTGTATCTGCGGCGACCACTGACTTAACTTAGCTCGAACTGAAGGAAGGACAGCAAAGTTAAATCATCTTTAGACACTATAGTAGGTCTGAGGAGGGAATACTGAAGGGCTTACATCAGAAAAAGAAGTAGTTTGAATCTGAGTAAAGGGTTGAGGATTAAAGGAACCATTGACAAAATTGTTGAAGTTAGGTCACCTGTGAACACCATAGTACCTCTGTGGGGCAAATAATGAAGAGCTTATATTCGTAAAAAGTAAAATTAAGGGTTGATAAATAAAGGGATAGAGAGAGAAGGGTCAGAGAGGTGAAAGGGAAGGAAAGGGGAGAGAAGGAAGGGGGTGAAGAGAGGAAAGGGAAGTAAGAGAGATGGAAGGGAGAGTGAGAAAAGGTGAAACGGAAAGAAGGGAGAGAGATGGAAGGAAGAAAGGGAGGGAGAGGGAAATAAGGTGAGACGAAAAGGGAGAGAAGGGAAGTAAGGGAGAGAGCGGAAATGTTGGACGGAAAGAAGGGAGAGGGAAAGGAGGAAGAAAGAGAAGGAAGGAAGAGGGAGGAAAGACGGGACGGATAAAAACGTGAAAGAAAGGGAGGGGAGGGAGGTGAAAGAAAGAGGGACGAAAGAAAGGGAGGAAGAGAAGGGAGGTAAGGGAGAGGGAGGAAAGGCGGGAGGGTAGGTAAGGAGGGAGGGCTAATCAATGTTGCAGGTAAAGCAGGAGGGAGGGAGGGAGGAAAGGGAGGGAAGGGAGGAAGGGAGGGAGGGGTTGAGACTAGTGTTAGAAATTACGATGATGATAATAATAAACGATAATACACTCTCTCTCTCTCTCTCTCTCTCTCTCTCTCTCTCTCTCTCTCTCTCAATACTTCACTTAACAAAAAAGAAAAGAAAAGAAAAACGTGATAACAGCATCGATCAAAGCCGCTCCACACACACACACACACACACACACACACACACACACACACACACACACACACACACACACACACACACACACACACACACTCATTTGGACACTATCGCCTCGCACACCTGTCCCGCATGAGTTAATTAGAACACCTGAGCGAAGGGATGCGGGCACACCTTTGATCACAGTCAGCAGGTAAATTATGTTTCTCAGTTGATTGTGTCCCGACTAAGAGGAGGAGGAGGAGGAGGAGGAGGAGGAGGGATCAGAGCCAGGAGGAAACAGAATCAAGGAATAGAAGGAATGTGAAGAGGAAGAGAAGGAGGAGAAGGAGGAGAACTAAGAGGACAAGACCGATGAGGTGGAGGAAGAGGAGGGGAAGGAGGAGGAGGAGGAGGAGGAGGAAGAAGAGGGATCAGAGGCAGTGGAGAGCAGAAAGAGGGAATACGAGAAGGATGAAGAGGAGGAGGAGGATAAAAAAAGGAGGAAGAGGAGTTCAAAGAAAG
>NC_066560.1:4719004-4724004 GCF_024679095.1 Eriocheir sinensis
AGGAAGGGGTGGAGAGAGGAAGAGGGAGGAGAGAGAGTAAGGGAAGGGAGGAAATGGAGGAAGGAAAGGGTGAAGGGAGTGTCAGAAGTAGAGAGAGAGGAAAAGGGAGAAAGAGAAGGAGAATAGGGAGGGAAGGGAGGAAAGGAAGGGATGTAGAGCATTGCAGGATAGAAGAAAAGGGAGAGAACGAAAGGAAGGGAAGAAATGGAATAACAGAGAGGAAGAGGAAGGGAGAGAGAGGGAGGGGAGGAAAGGAAGGGGTCAAGGGCGTGCCAGGAAGGAGAGAGAGAGAGAGAGGAAGGGCGTGCCGGAGGGAAAACAATAAGGACAGAGGCCGAGGTAATTAGAGAAAGTGCAGGTGTGAATTCATTATGACGCCCAACACCTGTGCGCGGATTCACCCCACTCACCTGTGCTTGTTAGTGTTAGTGTTGTTTGTTGTTATTGTTATCGTTGCTTGTTACTGTTAGATACGAAAAAAAAAGGGTGGTCACGTATACGGTAGGAATTATATGGGAGTCTCATAAAAGGATAGAGTCTTGCCTATGCGACGTTAGGTAGCCCATTATAACCCCGCCTGGCTCAGCAAATGACAATGAGTACACTGAAAAGCACTCGTATTGGTGGCGTACTCGTCAGACGCTGCCGCCCCTCACACCAACTATTTCTCAAGGCTGAAAAGATCACTCGGGTTCTAATGAGATTTTTTTTAGGTTCATGGTACAGAAGAGGGGTCAAACTACCTCCAGGGTCCTAAGACTATCCCTGGAAATGACCCAACCTCCTGCGAAAGCCTCGTCAAATATGTGAGCTCGGGCACCGAAATGTTTGAGAATACGACCCTAAATGTCCCTGACGTTGATCACTGCGTAAGGCAGCGGCGGCCGTACCACAGCACCGTGACCAACAGCAAGCATAGCCGTCGACCGCTTGCACGAGACAAACAAAAGTAAATCTACAGTCTTTGATCCTCTATAGCTGCTGGTTGGCCATTGTCATCATAGAAAAAAAAAAGTCGGTTTAATGGGTTGTCCCAGCACAGGCTCCATGGGCCAGCGGGACGGAGGTGGGCACGGCCGCCAAGCCCAGCCATGGCGTGCCCCCAGCCTTACCTTTACCTTATCAGTTTCAGTGAAGCGTTACTGACAAAATGAAACAAAAACATACTGGGCACTCATTTGAAGAGCCAAAGTACTTAATATTTCTTACGTTGAAGTATCAAAAACTCACCTTCTTCAGTAAATCAAAACACCAGGACGGAGCCTCGGGGCATCAGCTGGCTCGACGACGCGACTGTTAGCGGAGAGTCATTGGTGGTGATCTTCGTTGGTTCTTGGGGCAGGCCGGTGCCACGGCGCCGCCCCGCTGCGCAGCCACTGTGCCATTACAACGCCTTTTATGGTTACGTTAGGACAACGCCTTATATGGTTACGTTAGGACTAGACCACAAAATGTAATAACGGATGATAAGGAACAGTGGCTGTGCGGTGTTGCTCAAAATTAAAGATTGATCTTATGAATGTTGATCACCGGACGCCTTTACTGCTGTCCAGGTAACATTAGGAAGCCTCGGCCACTGCGGTAATGTGGTTGTTGTGCCAAGATATTGTGTGGGCCGAGCATTCACTGACCCCCCCTCAAAACTGTACTGCAGGGAAGGTTTGTGGCCTCTCCACCCCCAGCGATATCATTGGCTGAGCCCGTGACCTCCCAATAGTTTTATTGGGTGGGTTGGTATCCCCCCACGACCCCCGCCCGTCCAGGAATATCATTGGGTAAACCTGTGCTTCCCTATCTCTCCACGATGCGCACGCCACACACACACACACACACACACACACACACACACACACGACCTTGGAAAACTCCTTCAACTCTTATCTTTCCCGTCCCCTTCCCCCTCCCTCCCCAATTGCTCTTCGCTGTAGAGAGCAGAGTGTAAGGCCATCGTAAATAGTCTGACGGGCTGTATAACGAGTGGAGTCCCGCAAGATGATACGAAGACAGAAGATCAGCTTGGCCCATATTCCCAAACAGTTCGGGACTTCTACACTCGTAATAAGACTCTTGTAAAGGTTGTAGGTATGTCTGTGGGTCCGTTTATGAGGCTAGTGGTAATCTGATAAGGCTTATGTGACGAACACTTATGAGAACCCGATTAATCTTTGTGGACTTTGGAAATCGTTGATGTTAGAGCTAAATGTGTCCGAAAATATATGCCCAGGACAGTAGTGCTCTCCAGGACGACCTAAACAAGTTGTATGATTGAACGGGGAAGTGGCAGATGGATTTCAATGTCGGGAAGTGTAGTATTCTGAGAGCAGACTTGAATAATCCTCCACATAAGTGTTGCTTAAATGACACTATCCTGAGCAGGTCTAGGTGTGAGAGGGATTTAGGTGTCTTAGTGAGCTGTGATCTCTGTCCAAGAGCTCGAAGCATTCAGGCTAAAAATTGCGCAAATAGGTACCAGGTTATACTTCAATGAGCGTATGCAGTATAGGCGCTAAATCATCTTCAAGCTATGTTTAGCATGAGTTAGACCTCAACTCGATTATGCAGTGCAGTTCTGGTCTCCCTAGTACAGAATAAAATGTTAGAATCTGTTCAGAGGAGGATGACAAAAAACGATTCTTGGGTTGGGAAACTTGCCGCATAAGGAACATTTAAATTTGCGTTCTCTAAAAAGGCGAAGGGTGAGAGAAGACTTGATCGAAGTTTATAAATGGACGGAGGGTTTTTATAAGGGTTATGTTATTAAGGGTGATGTTATTAAGGGTGACGTTATTAAGGGTGACGTTATTAAGGGTGACGTTATTAAGGGTGACGTTATTAAGGGTGATGTTATTAAGGGTGATGTTATTAAGGGTGATGTTATTAAGGGTGACGTTATTAAGGGTGATGTTATTATGGGTGATGTTATTAAGGGTGATGTTATTAAAGGTGACGTTATTAAGGGTGATGTTATTAAGGGTGACGTTATTAAGGGTGACGTTATTAAGCGTGACGTTATAAAGGGTGATGTTATTAAGGGTGATATTATTAAGGGTGATGTTATTAAGGGTGATGTTATTAAGGGTGATGTTATTAAGGGTGACGTTATTAAGGGTGACGTTATTAAGGGTGACGTTATTAAGGGTGACGTTATTAAGCGTGACGTTATTAAGGGTGATGTTATTAAGGGTGATGTTATTAAGGGTGATGTTATTAAGGGTGACGTTATTAAGGGTGATATTATTAAGGGTGATGTTATTAAGGGTGACGTTATTAAGCGTGACGTTATTAAGGGTGACGTTATTAAGGGTGATGTTATTAAGGGTGATGTTATTAAGGATGATGTTATTAAGGGTGATGTTATTAAGGGTGACGTTATTAAGGGGAACGTTATTAAGCGTGACGTTATTAAGAGTGATGTTATTATGGGTGATATTATTAAGGGTGATGTTATTAAGGGTGATGTTATTAAGGGTGATGTTATTAAGGGTGACGTTATTAAGGGTGACGTTATTAAGGGTGACGTTATTAAGCGTGACGTTATTAAGGGTGATGTTATTAAAGGTGATGTTATTAAGGATGACGTTATTAAGGGTGACGTTATTATGGGTGATGTTATTATGGGTGATGTTATTAAGGATGATGTTATTAAGGGTGATGTTATTAAGGGTGATGTTATTAAGGGTGATGTTATTAAGGGTGATGTTATTAAGGGTGATGTTATTAAAGGTGACGTTATTAAGGGTGATGTTATTAAGGGTGATGTTATTAAGGGTGATGTTATTAAGGGTGATGTTATTAAGGGTGATGTTATTAAGGGTGATGTTATTAAGGGTGATGTTATTAAGGGTGATGTTATTAAGGGTGATGTTATTAAGGGTGATGTTATTAAGGGTGATGTTATTAAAGGTGACGTTATTAAGGGTGATGTTATTAAGGGTGACGTTATTAAGGGTGATGTTATTAAGCGTGACGTTATTAAGGGTGATGTTATTAAGGGTGATGTTATTAAGGGTGATGTTATTAAGGGTGATGTTATTAAGGGTGATGTTATTAAGGTCGATGTTATTAAGGTCGATGTTATTAAGGGTGATGTTATTAAGGGTGATGTTATTAAGGGTGATGTTATTAAGGGTGATGTTATTAAAGGTGACGTTATTAAGGGTGACGTTATTAAGGGTGATGTTATTAAGGGTGACGTTATTAAAGGTGATGTTATTAAGGGTGACGTTATTAAAGGTGATGTTATTAAGGATGATGTTACTAAGGGTGATGTTATTAAGGGTGAGGTTATTAAGGATGATGTTATTAAGGATGATGTTATTAAGGGTGATGTTATTAAGGGTGACGTTATTAAGGGTGACGTTATTAAGCGTGATGTTATTAAGGGTGACGTTATTAAGGATGATGTTATTAAGGGTGATGTTATTAAGGGTGATGTTATTAAGGGTGATGTTATTAAGGGTGACGTTATTAAGGGTGACGTTATTAAGGGTGATGTTATTAAGGATGATGTTATTAAGGGTGATGTTATAAAGGGTGATCTTAGGCTTTAATAAGGGGGATATTCATAAGGTTCTGGTGGTAAGAGAGCCGGGTAGGACACGTAGTAATGAGGATACGTTGGCTAAATCTCGAATCAGGAAAGACAAAAGGAAGAACCGTTTTACTAATGGATTGGTGGATGAGTGTCAGAGGCTTGGCAGTCATGCGGTGAGTACGAATATGTTACCTAAAGAAAGGGCGAGAAAAGTTCACCGAAAGAAATGGATACAAATAGAATAGATAGAAGTAGAGTAGGAAAGTCTTTAGATAGTTTTAAATGGTGTAGTTATTTTTTTCATATAGTTAAACAGAAAAAGCTGTGTAAGATCTCCGGCGTCTTGTGGATTCCTTCTGTTCATAAGATTTTGTTTTCTATCCTCTCTCTTATCCTCCTCCTCCTCTCTGGGCCAGTTTCACAGTTCCCCATGATTGGTTAGTAAGCTCCCAAACCAATACCAGAG
>NC_066560.1:4729004-4744004 GCF_024679095.1 Eriocheir sinensis
TGGATATTTTTTTTCTTTTCATCTCTCTTACTTTCTCTCCTTATTTCTTTTATTTTTAGTACTGCATTTTTTTTTATATTCTTTACTTCTTTCCTTTCCTACAAAACCACTTGAAGGCGACGATGTTCCAAGTAATTATTCTTTCTCTAATCCTTTTCTTCTTTCATTTCCTTTTCTTATTGTTCTCTCTCTCTATTTTTCTTTCTCTTTCAAGTTCTATTATCACTCTTTCACTTATTCTTTACTTTCTTCACTTCCTCTAAATCGCTTCTAATTCGGTGCTTTGTATCTATCCAATTCTCTTTAGGCCTTTTACTATTTTTCCTATATGGCTTTCTCTCCTTATCTCTTTTTTTCCTAGTATTGCTGCTTTATTTTTTTTTATTTCCTTCACTTCTTACCAAATCAATTCAAGGCGACGATGTTTCATGACCAACCCTTTTTTTCTGTAATCATTTTCTTCTTTTCATTTCTTTTCTTATTATTCATTCTCCCTCAATTTCTTTTTCCTTCTCTTTTAAGCTTTTTCATTATTCTGTATCTTATTTTCTATTTTTTCACTTCCTCCAAACCACTTCAAGTTGTTTACGTTTTAAGCCTCACCAGTACTCTTCAAACCCTTATATTTTTTCTTTTCCTTTCAATTTTATCATTTTCTTTCTTTCTCTTTATAGAATTGATTTATTTGTCTGTCTTCTATTCCTCTAAACCGCTTCCAATTCGACGACGCTTCAAGTCAAACCCTTTTTTTCTGTAACAATTTTCTTTTCATTTATTTTCTTATTATTCATTCTCTCTCTATCTCTCTTTCCTTCTCTTTCAAGCTTCTCCAACATTCTCTATCTTATTCTTCACTTTCTTGACCTCCTCCAAACCGCTTCAAGTTGTCTATGTTTTAAGCCTCACCAGTACTCTTCAAGCCCTTATATTTTTCTTTTCCTTTCAATTTTATCATTTTCTTTCTTTCTCTTTATAGTATTGATTTATTTTTCTTCTATTCCTCTACACCGCTTCCAGTGCGACGATGCTTCAAGTCAAACCTATTTTTATGTAATAATTTTCCTCTTTCATTCATAGTCTTCTCTCTCTCTCTCTCTCTCTCTCTCTCTCTCTCTCTCTCTCTCTCTCTCTCTCTCTCTCTCTCTCTCTCTCTCTCTCTCTCGTTCAAGCTCCTCCTTCATCACTATTTCTTCACTTACTATAAACCGCTTCCAACTCGATGCTTCAAGTCTAACCAGTTCTATTTAGGCCTTTTTTTTCTTTTTTTTATATTTTTCCTCTTTTTTTTTTCTCTTTAACGGGGGAAGCCGGCAACCCGACCCCGTTTTCTTTATAACACACGCAAACGAAAAACGGGATTCTCAAGGGGTGACTGATCTGTAGCTGGTGGTGATGATGATGATGATGATTTTCTCTCGTTTTTGTTTCTTTATTATTTTAATTTCCTATTCCTTATTTTTTGTCATTTCTTATCATTTTATCGCCTTCGTGTGTGTGTGTGTGTGTGTGTGTGTGTGTGTGTGTGTGTGTGTCTGTCAGCATCGAATTCCAAATTAATTAAATCCAAACTGTTTATCGGAGTTCCGTTATCTCTCTCTCTCTCTCTCTCTCTCTCTCTCTCTCTCTCTCTCTCTCTCTCTCTCTCTCTCTCTCTCTCTCTCGTCATTAGGCATCATCCTCCCATCTTCACCAAAGTTCGCATTCACATCTTCTTTTCATGGGATCTTTTGGAGGAGGAGGAGGAGGAAGAGGAGGAAGAGGAGGAAGAGGAGGAGGAGGAAGAGGAGGCAATATGAGGTTTCTTTGCAAGTTTCCAAGCGATACAGAATAGGATTTTCCGTGTGAGAGAGAGAGAGAGAGAGAGAGAGCACGCGCCGCACAAAAGAAAAAAAGTGTTCGAAGTTTCAAGTTTCGGCAACAAGCGTCTCAATGAACACTTGTCAACCACTTTTCCTTCCCTCAACTACCTCCTCCTCCTCCTCCTCCTCAACCTCCTCCTCCTCCTCCTCCTCCTCCTCTTCCTCCTCCTCCTCCTCTTACTTCCTCTTTCCTTACCTCCTCCTCTTCTTTCCTTCCTTTATTCTATTCCTATCTTCCTTTCCTTTACGTTTCTTCTTTTACAATCTTCGCCTTTCTTCTATTCTTACTCATCTTCCCTTCCTCCTCCTCCTCTTCTTCTTCCCTTCCTTTAATCTCTTCCCATCTTCCTGTACTCCTCGTCTCTTCTTTTATATTCTTCGCCTTTCTTCTCTTTCTTCAGCTACTTTCTCTTCCCTTTCTCTTCTTTCCTTACTCCTCCTCCTCTTCTTTCCTTCCTTTCCTCTTCGTTTCTTCTTTTATATTCTTCCTCTTTCTTCTCTTTCTTCAACTACCTTCTCTTCTTACTCCTCTTCCCTTCCTCCTCTTTCATCCTATTCGTTCTTCTCCATTTCTTCTCTCTTCTCCCCTCTTCTTCTTTTCCCTTCTCTCGTCTTCCCTTCCTCCTTTCCCTATTTCTTTCTCTCCCTTTCTTTCTTTCCTTTCTCTGATTTCTCTTCTTCTTATCCTCTTCTCTTCTTCTTCTTCTTCTTCTTCCCTTCCTTCGTTAACCTCTTCCCTTCCCATCTTCTTATCTCAACTCCTCCTCTTCTTCCTCTTTCTTCCTCCTCCTTCCTCACTTCCTCTTTTTCTTTCCCCTCCCTTTCTCTTTTCTCTTTCATCTATATTCTCTTTCTCCTCTTATCTCCCCTTCTCTCTCTCTCTCTCTCTCTCTCTCTCTCTCTCTCTCTCTCTCTCTCTCTCTCTCTCTCTCTCTCTCTCTCTCTCTCTCTCTCTCTCTCTCTTATCTTCTATTTTCGTCCTCTCTCTCTCTCTCTTCCCCTTCCTTCCCCTTATCTCCCCTTCCTCTTTCTCCCCTTTATTATCCCTTTCTCCCCCTCCTTTCCTTCCACGCCTCTCTTTCTTATTTCCTCTCTCCTCCAATTCCCTTTCTCTTAAATCTTTCTCCCCTCTCTCTCTCTTATTCTGTCCTTCCTTTCACTACTCTCTCTCTCTCTCTCTCTCTCTCTCTCTCTCTCTCTCTCTCTCTCTCTCTCTCTCTCTCTCTCTCTCTCTCTCTCTCTCTCTCTCTCTCTTGCTTCTTTTATTCCCTTTTTATCTGTCTTTTTCTTATCCCCTTCCTTTTCTTCTTCTCTTCATTTCTTTTTTTTTGTTAATTCTTTTTTTTTCTTTTTTTTCCCTCTATTTTATATCTCCATCCACTCTCTTCTCTCCCTCTTCTCGATCCATATATTTCTCTCTCTCTCTCTCTCTCTCTCTCTCTCTCTCTCTCTCTCTCTCTCTCTCTCTCTCTCTCTCTCTCTCTCTCTCTCTCTCTCTCTCTCTCTCTCTCTCTCTCCAATTTTACCTCACCCTTCCCCTCTTCCTTCCTTCCACCTCCTCCTCTTCTTCTTCCTCTACATTCCCTTCCTAGTTTATCCTTTCCCTTCTTTCCTTCCTTCTTTCTTTCCTTCCCTCCTTTGCCTCTCCTTTACTCTCCTTTTCTTTCCTATCATTCTCTTTCTTTTCTTTCTCCCTTTCTTTCGTTTCTTTTATCCTTCCCTTTTCTTCGTCTCTCTTCCTTCCTCTCCATCTTCCCTTCCAAGTTATTTTCTTCCTTCCTCTCCTCCCTTCTTTCCTCCCTTCCCTTATTCTTTTCTCCATCCCTTCCTTTTCCTTTTCTCCTCCTCTCCATACTCTTCAATAATTGCCTTTCTTTTCTTCCTCCCTCCTTTTCCTCTCTTCCTCCTTCCCTTTCTCTACTTCTCTTCTCTTTTCTTTCATTTTATCTCTTCTCTCTTCCATTTTTACTTCTTTTCTCCTCTTCCATTTTAACTTCTCTTCCATATTTTCTCCTCTCCTTTCCTCTTCTCCTCCATTTTTACTCCTTTCCTCTCTGCTCCTCTCTTTTCCTCTCTTTTTTCCACTCTTCCCTCTTTCTCCTCTTCTCTCTCTTCCCCCTCTCTCCTCTTGTCTCTCTTCCCCTCTCTCCTCTTCTCACTCTTCTCCCTCTCTCCTCTCTCCTCTTCTCTCTCTTCCCCCTCTCTCCTCTTCTCCTCTCTCTTCTCGTCTCTCCTTCTTCTTCTCACCTAACTTTGCGTCCCAACCAAACTCAAACAGAAGAAACTCGAATCCTGTTTCAGAAGCCCGAGACTGTTTCATTTCGTTTCGCTCGGCTTGGCGTGTGGGCGGATGAAACACCACCACCACCACGACGACTGAGATTGCGTTATGCGAGTTTCGTTGACGTTATGGAAGTTTCGTTGACGTTATGGAAGTTTCATTTACGCTTTAGGAGATTAGTTTACGTTATAGAAGTTTCGTTTACGTTATAGAAGTTGCGTTGACGTTATGGAAGTTTCGTTTACGTTTCAGAAGTTTCGTTGACGTTATAGAAGTTTCGTTGACGTTATAGAAGTTTCGTTGACGTTATGGATGTTTCGTTTACGTTTCAGAAGTTTCGTTTACGTTATAGAAGTTTCTTCGACGTTATGAAAGTTTCGTTTACGTTTCAGAAGTTTCGTTTACGTTATAGAAGTTTCGTTTACGTTATAGAAGTTTCGTTTACGTGATAGAAGTTTCGTTGACGTTATGGTAGTTTTGTTGACGTTATAGAAGTTTCGCTGACTTTATGGAAGTTTCATTTACGTTACAGAAGTTTCGTTTACGTTATGGTAGTTTTGTTTACGTAATGGAAGTTTCGTTTACGCTATGGAAGTTTCGTTTACGCTATGGAAGTTTCGTTGACGTTATAGCACTTTCATTGACGGTACAGAAGTTTCATTGAAGTTTTATTAGCGTTATAGAAGTTTTGTTTGCGCTATAGAAGTTTCAATTACGGTATAGAACTTTTATTGACGTTATGGAAGTTTCGTTGACGTTATAGAAGTTTCATATTCGTTACAATAGTTTCGTTTACGTTACAGAAGTTTCGTTTACGTTATGCGAAGTTCCGTTTTCTGTCTCGCAAGTGACGGGATGGAGTGTGACCAAACCCTTATACAACACTTCGTTTTTTTTTTTTTTTTTTTTTTTACAACAAAGGAGTCAGCTCAAGGGCATAAAGAAGGAGGCAGAATGAAAAAAAAGCCCGCTAATCACTGCTCCTGGTATACACAAACAAACAAACACACATACATACGCATACACATTAGACACTCACTTATACATCCGAACGCAACACTTCACTACACAATATACACCAACAAACAGACATACACACTCGCATACATATTCATAAACACAAACACAACCCTTCGCTAAACACAAGCATACACCAACATACACACACACATACATACACACACACGCAACACAAACAGACACGAGAAACAGCACACACAAGACGGCAGCGTAATTGAGTGATTCTGTTAACACACACACACACACACACACACACACACACACACACACACACACACACACACACACACACACACACACACACACACCTAAGAAATAATAGTGAGTTAAGTTCTGGTGACAACACTTTTATTATTATTATTATTATTATTATTATTATTATTATTATTATTATTATTATTATTATTAGTAGTAGTAGTAGTAGTAGTAGTAGTAGTAGTAGTAGTAGTAGTAGTGGCGGTGGTGGTGATCAGGGGAAGAGTGGTAATAAAATGAGAACAGAGACGTATTCTGAGAGAGAGAGAGAGAGAGAGAGAGAGAGAGAGAGAAAAACGAGACATATTCCGAGACACACATACAGACAGACCCAGGAACACAGACATACATATAAAAACAGACACATAGACAGACAGACAGAATTGGACTAAGCTACCGTTAAACAGACACAGGAATAGACACAGACAGGTAAACAGACAAGAAAACTTTTAGACGGAGACACAGACAGGTAGACAGACAGACAGACAGACAGACAGACACAGACAGAGGTTACCATCCGTTACCG
Organism: Eriocheir sinensis; assembly: GCF_024679095.1. Classification (NCBI taxonomy): domain Eukaryota; kingdom Metazoa; phylum Arthropoda; class Malacostraca; order Decapoda; family Varunidae; genus Eriocheir; species Eriocheir sinensis. The sequence continues at coordinate 4,734,946 of NC_066560.1, forward strand.
TCAAACAAAAGGTAGATTATTCCTCCTCTTCCTCCAGGTGGAATTCGAGGAGCAATGACCGCAGGAAGAGGAGGAGGAGGAGGAGGAGGAGGAGGAGGAGGAGGAAGAGTGAGAGGAAGGGAGAGCGGGCGAGGGTGAGAGAGCGGAAGGGGGAGAGTGAGAGGAGGAGGAGTAGGAGGAAGGGAAGGGAGGGGAAGGGAGGGCATACCAGAGAGAGAGAGAGAGAGAGAGAGAGAGAGAGAGAGAGAGAGAGAGAGAGGGTTACCTGGCCAGACCGATCAACCTGAGTACTCCCCCACAAGGACGAAGGAAGAGTCACCAGGTTAGCGCACCCTTCCCCCCTACCCCCCCTGCCTCCCCTGCCCCCCTACACACCCCTTCCAGCCTCTCCCACGCTATCCGTCCCTAACGCCCCCTGTCTCCCTTCTTATCTCCCTTCTCTTACCTATATCTTACTCTCCCTTATCTCCCCTTATCACTCCCTTCCTCTCTTTTCTTCTCTCCCTTTATTCTCCCTTCTCTTATACCCTACTCTCCCCTGGACTCTCCCTTCCTCTTTCTCCTCCCTCCTCTTCTTATCTTAATCTCTCTTACCTCCCCTTTACTCTCCCTTCATCCTCCCCCCCCCTCTCATTCTCTCATCTTAATCTTTCTTATCTCCCTTTCATTCTCCCTTCCTTCTTCCACTTAGTCTCCCTTCTCTTATCTCCCTTATCTCCCCTTTGCACTCCCCTCCTTTCTTAGGATTCTCTTCGCTCTCATCTCTCTCTCTCTTTCTCTGTCTGTCTGTCTGTCTGCTTGTCTCTCTCTCTCTCTCTCTCTCTCTCTCTCTCTCTCTCTCTCTCTCTCTCTCTCTCTCTCTCTCTCTCTCTTTTTTTATTTAAACAAATTTTACAAAAAAGGAGGCTCAAATCTCTCTCTCTCTCTCTCTCTCTCTGTCTCTCTCTCTCTCTCTCTCTCTCTCTCTCTCTCTCTCTCTCTCTCTCTCTCTCTCTCTCTCTCTCTCTCTCTCTCTCTCTCTCTCTATCGATCTCAGCGCCAATGTTACTCCTGCCTACACGCGGTTGTACTCGAGCATGGAGAGGGAGGAGGAGGAGGAGGAGAAGGAGGAGGAGGAGAAGGAGGAGGAGGAGGAGGAGGGAAGGGAGGGAGGAGGAGGGGAGGAGGAACGAAGGCAAGGTAGGTTTGTAGTATGCAATGAAGTGTGTGTGTGTGTGTGTGTGTGTGTGTGTGTGTGTGTGTGTGTGTCTAAAGGGATAAATACAGAATAGTGAGAGGAGGAGAAAGGAAGGAAGGAAGGAAGGAAGGAAGGAAGAGAAAACTGAGAAGTGAAAGGAAGGAAAGAAGGATGGAGGGGAGAGCTAAATAGAGGAGATGAAACGAGCGAAGGATGGAGGGAAGAAAAAAGGAGAAGAGATGAAAGGAATGAAGGAAGGAGGGAAGGAGGAGAAAGAGAAAGGAGAAACTGGGATGAAAGGAAGGGCTGTGCATATAAAGACAGAATCGTGACACAAAGGAAGGGCTTGCAAGAGGTGAAGGGAAGTGAAGGGAAAGGAATTGAGTGAATGAGAAGAGAAAGGGACGCAATGGAGGTAAACGGAAAGGAGGGAAAAGAAGGAAAGAAGGAAAAGGAATGGACAAGGAGAGAAGGAAAACACAACGAGCGATGAAAGAAGGGAAGGGGAATGAAGGGAGGAGAAAAGAAGGAAAGGGAAGGGAGGGGAGGGGAAGGGAAGGGAAGAAAAACGAACGTATGAGTGAAGGAAAAGAAAGGAAAGGGAAGGAAAACGATAAAGGAAGGGAAAGGAAGGGAAAAGAAGGGAAATAAATGAAGGGAAAAGAAGGGAGGGGATGGGAAAGGAAGAAAAATGAACATATGAGTGAAGGGAAAGAAAGAAAAGGGAAGGAAACGATAAAGGAAGGGAAAGGAAGGGGAAAGATGGGACGGGATGAGAAGGAGAGGGAAAAAGAAGGGAAAGGGAAAGGAAGGGAAGGGAAGAAAAACGAACGTATGAGTGAAGGGAAAGAAAGAAAAAGGGGAAGGAAAACGAAGACGGAAGGGAAATGATGGGAAGGGAGTAGAAGGGGAGGGAAAAGAGGGGAAATGAAGGGAAAGGAAGGGAAGGGAAGGGAAGGGAAAGATAAGTAAGGGAAGGGAAGGGAAGGGAAAGGAAGGGAAAGATAAGTAAGGGAAGGGAAGAAAAGGGAAGAGAAGGGGAGGGAAAAGAGGGGAAGGAAAGGGAAGGGAAGGGGAGGGAAAAGAGGGGAAGGAAAGGGAAGGGAAGGGAAGGGAAAGGAAGGGAAAGATAAGTAAGGGAAGGGAAGAAAAGGAAGGGGAGGAAAGAGGGAAGGAAAGGAAGGAAGGAGGGAAAGAGGAAGGAAAGGGAAGGGGAAGAAAGGAGGGAAAAGAGGGGAAGAAAAGGGCAGAGCAGGGGAGGGAAAAGAGGGGAAGGAAAGGGAAGGGAAAGGAAGGGAAGGGAATTTTACAGTTGTTTGAGCTGATATTACTACTGTTATTGATGTTGTTTTTGTTGTTGTTAGTGAAATTCTTTACGTGTGAATAGCGACCAACCACCACAATCACCACCACCACCACCACCAATCCCGACCCCTTTGCAATCACAGTCCGCTAACCTAATTTTCTCTCTCTCTCTCTCTCTCTCTCTCTCTCTCTCTCTCTCTCTCTCTCTCTCTCTCTCTCTCTCTCTCTCTCTCTCTCTCTCTCTCTCTCTCTCTCTCTCTCTCTCTCTCTCTCTCTCAGGGCAGGAGATCGTGACAAAGGAGGATGAAAAGAGATAAAGAGAGAGAGAGTGGAGGAGGACAGTGCATAGCGGAATGTAGTGGAGTGGTGGTGGAGGTGGAGGAGGAGGAGGAGGAGGAGGAGGAGGAGAAGGAGGGGGAGGAGGAAGAAGAAGAGGAGGAGGAGAGGAGATGTGGGAAGCGGAGAGAAGGGAAAGAGGAGGGAGGCGAGAACATTGACAAGTAGAAGAGGAAGAGGAGGGGGTGAGGGAGATATCCAATGAGGAGGAGGAAACATGGAAACATGGACTAGCAGGCAGCAGAAAGCCTGTTGGCTTATTACTAGGCTGCCTGCTTTCAGTGATTCAATCAATCCGTTAGTCATAGGAGTGGCTTGTAGGGAAGGATTAAAGCACTTGTGTACCTACTCTTGGATACGTTCAGTTCACTCCTGATGCAGCAAAGTGGCGATCAATGCGTTTCTTGAAGGAGTTGATGGTCTCTGCGCTAACCACTTCTGCAGGAAGGCTGTTCCAGTGGCGAACAACTCTATTCCGAGAAATAACTCCTGCCGATGTCGGTCGAGAAGAAGCGAGATGAGAGATAAGAGAGAATAACAAGCATAAAAAAAGGAAAGAAAGACAGTATATGACAATGGAGTGCCTTCTATTGTCCTTAAAACTGTGCCTCCGTGCTGTCACCCTGCCTGGTCAAACTCTTTCGTCTCTGCCTGTCAACATCTATCTTTCCTTCGTACAGCCTGTACCTAAAAAGGGTGACCGTTCTAATCCCTCAAACTACCGCCCTATAGCTTTACTTTCCTGTCTATCTAAAGGTTTTGAATCAATCCTTAACAGGAAGATTCAAACGCACCTTTCCACTTCTAACCTTCTATCTGATCGCCAGTATGGGTTCCGCAAAGGGCGTTCAACTGGCGATCTTCTTGCTCTTTTAACTGACTCTTCGTCATCCTCTCTTAGCCGTTTCGGTGAAACTTTCTCAGTTGCGCTAGACATATTGAAAGCCTTCGATAAAGTCTGGCACAAGTCTTTGCTTTCTAAACTGCCCTCTTTCGGATTCTATCCCTCTCTCTGTTCCTTTATTTCCAGTTTCCTTTCCGGCCGTTCTATCTCTGTTGTGGTAGACGGTCACTGTTCTTCCCCTAAACCTATCAACAGTGGTGTTCCACAGGGCTCTGTCCTATCACCCACTCTCTTCCTGTTATTCATCAATGATCTTCTTTCCATAACAAACTGTCCTATCCACTCATACGCTGATGACTCTACTCTGCATTATTCAACTTCTTTCAACAGAAGACCCTCCCAACCTGAATTACATGACTCCAGGCTGGAGGCTGCAGAACGCTTAACCTCAGACCTTGCTATCATTTCCGACTGGGGTAAAAGAAACCTTGTGTCCTTCAGTGCCTCAAAAACCCAATTTCTCCACCTATCAACTCGACACAATCTTCCAAACACCTATCCCCTATTCTTCGACAACACTCAGCTGTCACTATCTTCAACACTAAACATCCTCGGTCTATCCTTTACTCAAAATCTCAACTGGAAACTTCACATCTCCTCTCTCACTAAATCAGCTTCCTCGAGGTTGGGCGTTCTGTATCGTCTCCGCCAGTTCTTCTCCCCCGCACAGTTGCTATCCATATACAGGGGCCTTGTCCGCCCTCGTATGGAGTATGCATCTCACGTGTGGGGGGGCTCCACTCACACAGCTCTTCTGGACAGAGTGGAGTCTAAGGCTCTTCATCTCATCAGCTCTCCTCCTCTTAATGATAGTCTTCTACCTCTTAAATTCCGCCGCGATGTTGCCTCTCTTTCTATCTTCTATCGATATTTTCACGCTGACTGCTATTCTGAACTTGCTAACTGCATGCCTCCCCTCCTCCCGCGGCCCCGCTGCACACGACTTTCTACTAAAGCTCATCCCTTTATTGTCCAAATCCCTTACGCACGAGTTAACCAGCATCTTCACTCTTTCATCCCTCACGCTGGTAAACTCTGGAACAATCTTCCTTTATCTGTATTTCCTCCTGCCTACGACTTGAACTCTTTCAAGAGGAGGGTATCAGGACACCTTTCCTCCCGAAATTGTCCACTCTTTCGGCCACCTCTTTGGATTCTTTTTAGGAGCAGCGAGTAGCGGGCTTTTTTTATTATTGTTTCCTTTTTTTTGTGTGCCTTTGAGCTGTCTCCTTTGTTGTAAAAAAAAATGGATTACTTAGGAGAAACACAAGAAGAGGTAGAGGAGGAGGAGGAGGAGGAGGAGGAGGAGAAAAGATAAGGTGGAAGAGGAGGAGGATGAGGAGGATAGAAGGAGATAAAATGGAAGAAAGTGGAAGAGCTGAAGATGCGTTGGTATGTTAGTGGAGGAGGGGAGAAGTGGAGAAGTGGAGGAGAGTGGAGATGAGCCGAGTGGAGAGATGAGAAGAGTGGAGAGAACTAGAGAAGTTGAGAAGACGTGAAGATGACCCAGGTGGAGATGTGGAGAGAAGAGCCAGTGGAGGAAGGGAGGAATGGAGGGAAATTGGAGATGAGCCAGGTGGAGAGGTGGAGGATTGGAGGAGAGCCAGGTGGAGAGATGGAGAGAAGTAGAGAGGTGTAGGGGAAGTGGAGGAAAGCAAGGGAGTGGTGGAGGAAAGCAAGTGGAGAAGTGGAGAGGTGGAAGAGAACTGAAGGAGAAGTGGAGGACAGCCAGGGAGATGTGGAGGAGAGCAAGTGGAGAACTGGAGAAGTGGAGATACATGAGGTGGAGAGGATGAGAAGAACCAGTGGAAAGAGGGGAGAGAAGGAAATTTGAAGAAGAACCAGGTGGAGAGAAGTGGAGAGGTGGAGAGAAGAGGCACTGGAGAGAAGTGGAGGGGTGGAGGAAGAATAACAGATGGAGGAGGGAGGAGGAGGTAAGAAGTCTCAAAAAATGCCTCCTCATCATCAGGTGTAAATGTCCCTCCCTGAAGACAGATGGTGAGGAAGAGGAGGAGGAGGAGGAGGAGGAGGAGGGGGAGGAAAGATTAAGTGGGTGAGACAGATGGAAGAGATCAAGACCAACACATACACAATAAAACACCGTAAGTCACACACACACACACACACACACACACACACACACACACACACACACACACACACACACACACACACTCCCCCCCCCACCCCCCTCCCACAAACATCCTTCCCTTCCCACACACACACACAACCCACCCAAATACCTACCTACCAACACACACACACACACACACACACACACACACACACACACACACACACACACACACACACACACACACATGACCTCTTTCCCTTGCCCGAGACGCCCAAGCAAGTGACCACAACCCCGCCACACCTGAGCAGCTTTTGTCAACAGGTAGTGTGCGGCAATCCAGGTAGGCAGGAGGAGGAGGAGGAGGAGGAGGAGGAGGAGGGAAGGGGAGAAAGGTAAAAGGAGAGGAAGAAAGAGAAAGAGTGAGTTTAACGAGAAAGACAGAGAGAGAAAAGAGAATGCAAGTCGTAGGAGTGAAAGAAGGAAGGAAAGAGGGAGACGAAAAAGCAAGCCAAACAAAAAGAATGCAGGTCGTAGGAGAGGTAAGAAGGAGGGAGAGAGGAAAGGGAGTGGAGGGAGTGGAGTAAAAGAGGAGTCGAGAGGGGAGGGAGGAAAGGAGGTAGGGAGAGAGGAGGGAGGGAGGAGAGAGGACAGGAGGGAGGGAGGGAGAGAAGAAAGGTTTTAAGTCTTTAACTATGTCGCGTGTTACATCAATCCGCTTAATTTGGCTAATGCAGGATTTAACCTTTATCTTCCTCCTCCCTCCTCCTCCTCCTCTTCCTTCCTTCCTCTTCCTCCTCGACCTCCTCTTGTCTACAGGTATTTCCTCTTTTTGATTCAGATACACTTTTATATTTTTCCTTCTTTCTTTTCTCCATGAGTTTTTCTTTTCCTTCTTTTCTGTCTTTCTTTTCCTATTTTTTTCTCTTCTTATAATTATTCTTTCATTTGTTCCTATTTCTCTATTTCCACGTTCTCTTCTATTGTCTTGTTTTGTGTTTTGTTTTTACCGATCTTTTCTTTTTTCTTTTTATTCCTACTTTTTAATATTTGAGCATTTTTTCCTTTTTTTTTAATCTATATTTTGACGTCACTCTTGTTTAATTATTTTTACTTCGTTTACATTCTCTTCTGCATTTCCACTTATTTCCTTTCTGGTCTTATTTATTCAACGGTCTCTCTCTGTCTGTCTCTCTCCCTCTCCCTCTCCCTCTCCCTCTCTCTCTCTCTCTCTCTCTCTCTCTCTCTCTCTCTCTCTCTCTCTCTCTCTCTCTCTCTCTCTCTCTCTCTCTCTCTCAGATGGATTAAAATATTATAATAAGAATATATATCCACTTAGTGTCCCTTCTAATCTATCTTTAATCTCTCTCTCTCTCTCTCTCTCTCTCTCTCTCTCTCTCTCTCTCTTATTCTCCTCTTTCCTTTCATCTTTTCCCTTCTACTCTTGTCTTCCTTACATCACCCCTCCTCTCTTTTCCTCCTCCTCCTCCTCCTCCTCCTCCTCCTCCTCCTCCTCCTCCTCCTCCTCCTCCTCCTCCCCAGCACAAACAGGCAAAAACAGACCAAGATAAACACACCCTTTGACCTCCTCCGCCTTCATTAAACTCCGGGCTGCCGAAAAATTTAAATGGCCCAGCGCGGACATTTAAATACCCGGGGCTGCGCGGACTGTAAATGTACGCGAGACTGTTTGCACGTCCCCTCAACCCTTTCGTTCTCTTTCCTTTCTTCTTTTCTTGTGTTATTAAAAGGGAGAGGTGAAGGGAAGGGAAGGGTAGGGAAGGGAAGGGAAGGGAAGGAAAGGAAAGGGAAGGAAAGGCAAGGAAAAGAAAGGAAAGGAAAGGAAAGGAAAGGAAAGGAAAGGAAAGGAAAGGAATGGAAGGGAAGTTAAGGGAAGGGAAGGGAAGGGAAGGGAAGGGAAGGGAAGGGAAGGGAAGGGAAGGGAAGAAAAGGAAGGGAAGGGAAGGGAAGGGAAAGGAAGGGAGGAACGAAGGAAAGGGGAGTGTTAGAAGTGGTCGTGAGAGTGTTGGGTAAAGGTAAGTTGAGGTAAGGGAAGGGAAAGAAGGAAAGAAAGGGAGGTATTACGAAGAATTATTTGGGTTAGGAATTGAGTTTTTATATCACGAGGAGGTATTGAAGAGAAGGAAAGAAGGGAAGGAAGGAAGGAAAGGGGTCGGGAAGGGAGGAACAAAGGGAGGAAAGAAAGATGTTACAAAGGTAGATTAGCGAAGGAAAAAGTAGTGAAGAATTATTTGGACAGGGATGAGATTACTTTTATCATGAAAGGGAGAGGTGCAGAAAAGGGAGGGAGGGAAGGAAAGACAGGAAGCTAAAGGAGGTATTGAAAAGAAGGAAAGGAGGGAAGGAAGGAAAGGGGTCGGGAAGGGAAGAACAAAGGGAGAAAAGAGAGATGTTACAAGGGTAGAGGAGTGAAAGAAAAAGGCAGTGAAGGATTATTTGGACAGGGATGAGATTTTTTTTATCATGAAGGGGAAAGGTGCAGAAAAGGGAGAGCGAGAAGGAAAGATAGGAAGCTAAGGGAGGTAGAAAAGGGAGATAGTAGAGGGAAAGGAGGTATTACTAAAGCAAACAGGAAGGTGAGAGAGATAGAAATTGACCTCTCTTTCGGCCACTCCTCTGACCTTTTTTTATAGGGTCATTTTTTTGAGTAGCGGGCTTTTTTTCATTATTGTTTCCTTTTGTTTGGCCTTTGAGCTGTTTCCTTTGCTGTAAAAAAACAATAAAAAATAGAATAAAATGTATAGGATTTTTTTTTCTTCATATCCCTGTTACGTTAAAAGCAATATAACGAAGTAGATGACATAGTGAACATTTCTCCCGGTCATTTCGAGGTACCCCCAAAATAGTGTTACCATACCTGTGCTTAATGAGACCACAGAAACACACCTGCACACACACACACACACCTGTCCTCGCGGCTTACCTGCAAAGAGAAAACATGTACCGGTTAATTAAGGATAAAAGGCACAGGAAATAAAAGAGTAAAAGAGAGAGAACAGACACAGAATGAAAGAGAATAAGGAACACAGAAAGGATAAAGGACAGGAAATAATTGAGTAAGAGGGAGAGTAGAGAGGGAGAACAGAAGGAAAGGGAGGAGAGGAGAAGAAGGAAAGAGGGGAAAGGATGGAAGGGAATGAAAGGAGAGGAAGGAAAGGGAGAGAATGAGAATAAGAAACAGGTAAAGGATAAAAGAAACAGGAAATAAATGAAAAACAGGAAAAGTAAAGAAAGAGAACAGA
>NC_066560.1:4749004-4751504 GCF_024679095.1 Eriocheir sinensis
CCTCCTCCTCTCCTTCCCTACCTTTCATCTCTAATTGATCTATCTCTGCTTCACCTTTGCTTTAATCCTCTTCTCTTTCCATACCTCCCTCCCTCCCTCCTTTCTTCCCTCCCTTCCTCCCCTTCCTTATTCCCTTCCGTTTCTGCAGCCATTGAAGGAGGAAGGGAATTTGTCTGAAGGCATTTGATCCTCTAGTTAGGTAGATGAAGGGAAGGGAAGGGAAGGGAAGGGAAGGGAGGGGAAGGGAAAGGAGGGAAAGGGAAAGAAAGGGGAAGGAGGGGAAGGGGAGGAAGCGGAATGGAATAGAAGGGAAGGGAAGGGGAGAAGAGAGAAGGGAAAGAAAGGGAAGGGAAGAGGTGGCGAGGGGAGAGGAGGGAAGGGAAGGGAAGAGAAGGGAGGGGGAGAAGAGAGAAGGGAAAGGAAGGGAAGGGAAGAGGTGGCGAGGGAAGAGGAGGCGATGGGAGAGGAGGGAAGGGAAGGGAAGAGAAGGGAAGGGGAGAGGAGCGGAGGGGAAGGGAGGGGAGGGGAGGGGAGGGGAGCAAAGTCAATTACATCTTCAGAAGTCTATCCAACCATCTCCTCCTCCTCCTCCTCCTCCTCCTCCTCCTCCTCCTCTCCCTTCTTATTACCTCCTTTCCTTCCTATCATTATCCTCCCTTTTCATCACCTTTCATCTTCCCTTTCTCTTACCTTCATTACTTATATTCCTCCTCCTCCTCCTCCTCCTCCTCCTCCTCCTACTCCTCCTCTTTGTCCCTTTTCCACTATCTTTATCTCCCCCTTTTCCTCCCTCTCTATCATTATCAATTTTCCTCCCTTTCAATAGCCTTGCATTCCTCCTTTCCTTTCTCCTCATTATCCTTCCTCTTCCTTCCTCATCATTCTTCTCCTCTTCTCTTTCTCTCTCCTTTTCTTCATAATTTTTTTTTTTTTTTCTTCTTTTTCTTCTTCTCTTCTTCATTTTATCCCTTATCTTACCTTATCCTTTCCTTTCTCCTCATTATCCTTCCTCTTCCTTCCTCATCATTCTTCTCCTCTTCTCTTTCTCTCTCCTTTCTCCAGGGATAATTCTTTTTTCTCTTTCTTCTCCTTTTTCTTCCATCTTCTTCATTTTATCCCTTATCTTATCTATCCTCTTTTTTTTTCTTTTTTTATCATCTTATCTTTTTCCTTACCTTCTCTCTCCTTCAATACCTCCTCCTCTTCTTCTTCCTCCTCCTCCTCCTCCTCTTCCTCCTCCGTCTTCCACTACCGTCCCCTTCTTTAATTAATATACCCACTACTTTTTATAGGAACACCTTCACTTTCTCTGCCCATATCCACCTCCTCCTCCTCCTCCTCCTCCTCCTCCCATCACTTCTCTATTCTACCCACGTTTCTACTCCTTCTCCAAACCTCCTTCAACCCTTCTCTTCCCATTCATTCAACATTCCCTTCCCTTCCCATCACTACCTTACGTAATATATGTACCCTTTACCCCTTCCCTTCCCTTCCCTTCCTTTTCTGTCATGTCATATTCCTTTCTTCCTTCCTTCCCTTTCCTTCCCTTTACACACGTTCCTTCTCCTCCCTTTCCTTTCCCTTCCCTTCCTTTTCTGTCATGTCCTATTGCCTTCTCCTTCCTTCCCTTTACTTCCCTTTAATCACTTCCCTTCTCCTCCCTTTCCTTTCCCTTCCCTTCCTTTTCTGTCATGTCCTATTCCTCTCCTTCCTTCCCTTTCCTTCCATTTATATGTGTCCCTTTTCCTTCTCCCTTTCCCTCAACGACCCATTCCCTTCTTCCCCGATTCCCTTCCTTTCTTCAAGTTTCATTTAGTTCCCTCTTTCCTTTCCTTCCCTTCCTCCCTTTTCCATCATCTCACGTTCTTTCCCTTTTCCTTCTCTTCCTTCCCTTCTTCCTCCTTTCATCCACTCCCTCCCTTTCCTTTCCTTTTCCTTTCCCATATTCACTACACTCCACATTCTTCATTTTTTACTTTTTTTCTTTCATTCATCTTCTTTCCATACCTTCATTTTCCCTATTCCTCTCTTTCTTTACTTTCTTTTATTTTCCTTTTCCTCGTCTTCTCCTTTCCTTCCTTTCTATCATCTATTCCTTCCTCCTCTCCTCACAATCTGCTGTTTCCTTGAAGTGACTTGACTGAGGAGGAGGAGGAGGAGGAGGAGGAGGAAGAGGAGGAGGAGGATACAGGTGTGCTGGTTCCCATTCCAGAAGCCCCAAAGTGACCTCAAGGCGTGTGTGTGTGTGTGTGTGTGTGTGTGTGTGTGTGTATTGGCATCCTATCCTGTTTATCTTCTCATGTATACACACACACACACACACACACACACACACACACACACACAAACACACACAGCTAAATGAAATCGTCAAATATTGTACACACACCCACACCCACACACACACACACACACACACACACACACGCAGACACACACACACACACGCACGCACACGCTCATAAAGCCTGTTTTTGCGCGGCGGAGGTCAACGTTCTGT
>NC_066560.1:4766504-4786504 GCF_024679095.1 Eriocheir sinensis
GCGGAGAGGAATAGAAGAATGAAGAGGAGTAGGAGGAAGAGGGAGAGAAAAGAGGAGAGGGAGAACGAAATGAGAGGGAGAGGAAAGAGGAGAGGGGAAACGAAATAAGCGTAAGAGGAAGGACCGGAATATTATTATATAAAAGCAATTACATGCCTGAGAGAGAGAGAGAGAGAGAGAGAGAGAGAGAGAGAGAGAGAGAGAGAGAGAGAGAGAGAGAGAGAGAGAGAGAGAGAGAGAGCGAGAGAGAGAGAGAGAGAGAGAGAGAGAGAGAGAGAGAGAGAATGGGGGAAGTCCTTTGCTCTACATAAATGCGAGAATAAAGAAAAGACAAATATATGAATAAAATAAAATAAAAACAAGGAAAAAGAAGGCAAGAGAGAGAGAGAGAGAGAGAGAGAGAGAGAGAGAGAGAGAGAGAGAGAGAGAGAGAGAGAGAGAGAGAGAGAGAGAGAGAGAGAGAGAGAGAGAGAAGGAAATCCTGATGATGCAAGGGGTCATACGAATGACGTGATAAAGAGGAAAAAAAAGTAGAACGAAGAGGTGAAAGAGAATAAGTCATGAGAGAGAGAGAGAGAGAGAGAGAGAGAGAGAGAGAGAGAGAGAGAGAGAGAGAGAGAGAGAGAGAGAGAGAGAGAGAGAGATCTAACTGGCTCTGTTACTCTCTCTCTCTCTCTTATAAAATAAAAATAGATAAAGAAAAAATAAGAGGAAAAGAAGATAACTGACAGAAGGAAACAAAAAAAGAAAAAGAAAAAGAAAATTAGGCGAGAAAAAGAAGAGGAATTAAAATCTTTCAACAACAACAACAACAACGACGACGACAAAAGCAACGAATTTCAAAGCAATTAAAACACGGACAGTACGAGAGAGAGAGAGAGAGAGAGAGAGAGAGAGAGAGAGAGAGAGAGAGAGAGAGAGAGAGAGAGAGAGAGAGAGAGAGAGAGAGAGAGAGAGAGAGAGAGAGAGAGAGAGAGACTGTGACATCGCTGGAGCACCGCCGTGATGTCTCAGCACTGGTGGTGTGTCACAAAGCCCAGGTGCAGGGGGTTCCCCACCTCAGCAGCTTGAGGCTCCCTCCACGCGCTGCTCAGAGGTTCACCCGGACTACACTCTCTGGTGACCAGCTCGTGGAGGTGCCTCGATCACACTCCAGGCAGCACCAGCGCACATATACAGCCAGGACCACACGCCTGTGGAACATGTTCACGGCAGCCACTCCCCAAGTGGAGAACATGAGCACGCAGCAGGTGAAGCTGGCTGCTCACAGGTGGCGTGAGGGACACCCAAGTGCGCTAGTACTATAAACTATAAATATGAAGTGACAAACTGACGTTATTCCATATTGTTTTTACATGTTTTTCTTTACTTTTTCGTATTTTGTATTTGTATGCTTGAATGTTTCAACATTCGACAATTCAATTTGTCCCATACACAGGCTCTTAGAATAATTATACCTAAAAAGTGTAATTTTGAGCCTCCTTTTTTTGTAAAAATTTGTTTAAATAAAAAAGAGAGAGAGAGAGAGAGAGAGAGAGAGAGAGAGAGAGAGAGAGAGAGAGAGAGAGAGAGAGAGAGAGAGAGAGAGAGAGAGAGAGAGAGAGAGAGAGAGAGAGAGAGAGAGAGAGAGAGAGAGAGAGAGAAGCTTCAGGGATTCTCCAACTTTCACTTGTTTGTCTTTTTAACGAACTCTTTTTTTTCTTTCTTTTTTTTTGAGGCCGCGAGCGAACATTCATTAAGGACCAAAAACCTTAATTAAAAAAAAGAAACGTTAATTAAGAGGAAAAAAAAAGCATTAGAATTAAGGCCCAAAGGAGTAAGCAGGTCAAAACAAAGTGAAATCAAAGGTCAAAAATAGATCAAATACCGAAAAAAATTGATAAAAAAGATATGAAAAAAAAGAAGGTAATATAAAAACGTTAAGGATGGTAATATAAAAACGTTGCAGATGGTAATATAAAAACGTTGAAGAAGGTAATATAAAAACGTTGGAAAAGGTAATATGAAAACGTTGGAGAAGGTAATATAAAAACGTTGGAGAAGGCAATTTACAAACGTTGAAGAAGGTAATATAAAAACGTTGGGGAAGGTAATATAAAAACGTTGGGGAAGGTAATATAAAAACGTTTGGGAAGGTAATATAAAAACGTTGAAGAAGGTAATATAAAAACGTTGAAGAAGGTAATATAAAAACGTTGGAGAAGGTAATATAAAAACGTTGCAGAAGGTAATATAAAAACGTTGGAGAAGGTAATATAAAAACGTTGGGGAAGGTAATATAAAAACGTTGGGGAAGGTAATATAAAAACGTTGGGGAAGGTAATATAAAAACGTTGGAGAAGGTAATATAAAAACGTTGGAGAAGGTAATATAAAAACGTTGGAGAAGTTAATATAAAAACGTTGGAGAAAGTAATATAAAAACGTTGGAGAAGGTAATATAAAAACGTTGGGGAAGGTAATATAAAAACGTTGGAGAAGGTAATATAAAAACGTTGGAGAAAGTAATATAAAAACGTTGGAGAAGGTAATATAAAAACGTTGGAGAAAGTAATATAAAAACGTTGGGGAAGGTAATATAAAAACGTTGGAGAAGGTAATATAAAAACGTTGGAGAAGGTAATATAAAAACGTTGGAGAAGGTAATATAAAAACGTTGGAGAAGGTAATATAAAAACGTTGGAGAAGGTAATATAAAAACGTTGGAGAAGGTAATATAAAAACGTTGGAGAAGGTAATATAAAAACGTTGGAGAAGGTAATATAAAAACGTTGGAGAAGTTAATATAAAAACGTTGGAGAAAGTAATATAAAAACGTTGGAGAAGGTAATATAAAAACGTTGGAGAAGTTAATATAAAAACGTTGAAGAAGGTAATATAAAAACGTTGAAGAAGGTAATATAAAAACGTTGGAGAAGGTAATATAAAAACGTTGGAGAAGTTAATATAAAAACGTTGGAGAAAGTAATATAAAAACGTTGGAGAAGGTAATATAAAAACGTTGGAGATGGTAATAAAAAACGTTGGAGAAGGTAATATAAAAACGTTGGAGAAGGTAATATAAAAACGTTGGAGCAAATAATATAAAAACGTTGGAGAAGGTAATATAAAAACGTTGGAGAAGGTAATATAAAAACGTTGGAGAAGGTAATATAAAAACGTTGGAGAAAGTAATATAAAAACTTTGGAGAAGGTAATATAAAAACGTTGGAGAAGGTAATATAAAAACGTTGGAGAAGGTAATATAAAAACGTCGGAGAAGGTAATATAAAAACGTTGGAGAAGGTAATATAAAAACGTTGGAGAAGTTAATATAAAAACGTTGAAGAAGGTAATATAAAAACGTTGAAGAAGGTAATATAAAAACGTTGCAGAAGGTAATAAAAAACGTTGAAGATGGCAATATACAAACGTTGAAGAAGGTAATATAAAAACGTTGGAGAAGGTAATATAAAAACGTTGGAGAAGGTAATATAAAAACGTTGGAGAAGGTAATATAAAAACGTTGGAGAAGGTAATATAAAAACGTTGGAGAAGGTAATATAAAAACGTTGGAGAAGGTAATATAAAAACGTTGAAGAAGGTAATATAAAAACGTTGAAGAAGGTAATATAAAAACGTTGAAGAAGGTAATATAAAAACGTTGGAGAAGGTAATATAAAAACGTTGGAGAAGGTAATATAAAAACGTTGGAGAAGGTAATATAAAAACGTTGAAGAAGGTAATAAAAAACGTTAGAGAAGGTAATATAAAAACGTTGGAGAAGGTAATATAAAAACGTTGGAGAAGGTAATATAAAAACGTTGGAGAAGGTAATATAAAAACGTTGGAGAAGGTAATATAAAAACGTTGCAGAAGGTAATAAAAAACGTTGGAGAAGGTAATATAAAAACGTTGCAGAAGGTAATAAAAAACGTTGGAGAAGGTAATATAAAAACGTCGGAGAAGGCAGTATACAAACGTTGCAGAAGGTAATAAAAAACGTTCGAGAAGGTAATATAAAAAAAATGTTGGAAAAGGTAATATAAAAACGTTGGAGAAGGTAATATAAAAAACGTAGAAGAATGGAATATAAAAAAACGTTGAAGTAGATAATAAAAAAAACCGTTGAAGTAGATAATAAAAAAACCCGTTGAAGTAGATAATAAAAAAACGTTGAAGTAGATAATAAAAAAAACGTTGAAGTAGATAATAAAAAAAGATCATAAAATAATTCGACAAAAAATGAGAAATAAAAAAAAGGTTTGATAAAGAAAATAATGGGGAAAAAGAGCTCAATATTAAGAAAGTAATTATAAAATGTTCGATATAAAGATGATTAATAAAAAAAAACGTTCGACACAAAGAAGATAAATGAAAAAAATGTTCGATAAAGAATATAGCCAAAAAGAAACATTCCATAAAAAGAAGGGAAACAAGAAAACGTTTGATATAGATAATAATAGTAAAAACGTTGAAGAAAAGCAAAAAAATAAACGTTACTTAAGTTATATACATATGATAAAAAAACGTTAATAAAATCACGAGCGTTTACCTAACACACACACACACACACACTAAAACAAACAAACAAACAGAGAAATAACAGAAAGAAAAGAGTAATTTCTCATGCCAAAACATCAATCTCTCTCTCTCCCTCTCTCCCTAACCAATCGCCCAGGTAACTAATCACCTTCACCTGCATTAATTAGTTCAGCCCATCATTCTCTCTCTCTCTCTCTCTCTCTCTCTCGTGTATGCCTGGAGCTCAAGAGAATAAATAAATAAATAATAAATATAAAGGATAAAGAAGGAGATAAATAAACAGGAAAAGGGTTAATAAATTCCTGCCTCTTATATTTGCTCTCTCATATCTCTTCCTTCCTTCCTTCCTTCCTTCCTCCTCCTCCTCCTCCTCCTCCTCCTCTTTCTATAATCTTTTTCCAGTCTTCTCATTTTCCTCCTCCTTCTCCTCCTCTTCCTCTTTTTTTCTGCTCATCTTTATTTTTCTTACTCCTCCTTCTCCTCTTCTTCCTCTTTCTAATCGTTATCTTCCTTCCTCCCGATATTCTTCCTTTTACTTCTCTTCCTCCTCCTCCTCCTCTTTCTTTATCTATTTTCTCTTCCACATCGTCTTCTTTGTACTGCGATACTATGTTCTACTCCCCTCCTCCTCCTCCTCCTCCTCCTCCTCCTCCTCCTCCTCCTCCGCCTCCGCCTCCTTCTCTTTCTCCTCCTCCTCTTTCTCTTCTCCTTCTCCTTTATTTATCTTCCTCTTATATCCTCTTCTTTCTCTTCCTGCTTTTCCTTCTCCTTTATTTATTATCTCTTTCACCTTGTCATCCTTTTACTACCCGTGCTAGCTCCTCCTCCTCCTCCTCCTCCTCCTCCTCCTCCTCCTCCTCCTTCTCCTCCTATAAACATGTCGTGAGGAATGACCATCTGTGAAGAGAGCAGCATTGATCGTCTCATTGGTAGCCTTTTATGAGGTGGAGGTGGAGGTGGTGGTGAGGAAGGAGGTGGAAGGGGAATTGGAATGGTCGTAATGGTGGTGGAGGTGGTGGTGGTGATGGTGGTGGTGGTGATGGTGGTGGTGGTGATGGTGTTTGTCATGGAGGAAGATACGCAGTGGTGATAACGAGAGGTGAAAGAAGCAGTGTTGTTGTTGTTGTTGTTGTTGTTGTTGTTGGTGTTGTTGTTGTTGTTGGTGGTGGTGGTGGTGGTGGTAGTGAGGGGTGAGGTAGGAGAGGAAGGAGGAGAGGAAGGAGGAGAGGAAGGAGGAGGAGAAAAAAGTACAAGGAAAATGAAAAAAAAAAGGAAAAAGTAAAGAAGAAAAGAAAGAAAAGAATGCAAAAAATAGGAAAGGAAGGATATTTCAATTACACGTCCCTCCCTTAACCAATTTTCCCTTCCCTTCTCCTTCCCTTCTTTCCTTTCTCTCCACTCTGATCTTCCCCTTCCACAGCCAATACTTCTTCCCTCGTTCCTTGTTCTTCCTCCTCCTCTTCCTCCTCCTCCTTTCGCTTTCCCTTTTAATCTGTTAAGCTAAAACACACAACCTTGCATCTGTCCCTTCTCTTCTTCCCCTTCCCTTTGTTTCTTCCCCTCTCTCTCCCCTTCCATGGATAATATTTCTTTCTCTCCCTTATTCCTTTTCCTTCCCCTTTTATCTGATCAATTTTTTTTCCATACTAAAACACGAACCAAGCATCTGTCCCATTCTCCTCCCTTCTCTTTCTCTTCCCTTCCCTTTCTCTTTGTTTCTGCAGAGATCTATCCTACTCTCAAGCTATTTCTTCTTCCCTTGCTCCTTCCTCCTTTCCTCCTCCCTCTTCTCCTTCCTCCTCGATTTAATTTTCTCTTCCTAAGTTAAAAACAGACCCTTAAATCTGTACTTGTCTTGCTTGTCCTTCCCCTAACCTAGTGTGTTTTACGTGACCCTGAGTGATGTTAGTTTACTCTATTCTGTCCTGGCAAATGCTCTGATTCCACCTCCTCCTCGTTCTCTGCCTGATGTTAGTGTTCTTCATCCTGTCTTGGCAAAGGTTCGAATTTTATTTCTCTATCTGATTCATTTACTTTTATTTTTAACATCAAAGGACACGGCTCAAGGGCAACAAAAAGAGTACACACACACACAAAAAAAAAAACGCTACTCGCCGCTCTGTCTGATGTTTATGTACCCGATCCTGCCCCGGGAGATATTCTACTCTGATCTGTATACCTGAGTCTCTGTCTAAAGTTAGCATTCTGTACTCTGCTGTAATTAGTCAATCAATGGGGATCATACTTCTGGGAGTGCGTCGCCTCGGCCACCCTACGACGCCAAGCCCAGAGGTTCCTCCGGCCAAGTCTTAAGTACCTCCTGGCAAGATCTATCGACGTGCTCAAACCAAGAACTCTGTGGGCGTCCCCTTGGCCTCCCCCACTCAGGACTATCTCTTACAAAAACAACTCTGACTTCATCTCTCCAACTGGTTCTCTGTCTGACGTTACCATGCTCCATTCTTCTATATCAAAGCCCAAATTCTATCTCTCCATCTAGTTCTCTGTCTGCAGTCACCATACACCACGCAGCTAAAATAACAAAGATCTAATTCCGTCTCTCTACCTGGTTCTCTGTCTGACGTTAACATACTCCATTCTTCTATATAAAAAAAGCCCAAATTCCATCTCTCCATCTAGTTCTCGGTCTGCAGTTACAAAACACCACGCAGGTAAAAAAATAAAGATCTAATTCCATCTCTCTACCTGGTTCTCTGTCCGTCCTGGCCTCTCAATACCTATACAATTCCTGGGCTGCCATTCTGTTACTTCGGCCGTCCATCTGTTTCCTTGTTCTATTCCTCCTGCGTCTGATCCCATCCCAGGCTGCTCCTTTCCCCTCACCACACCCCATCACCCCATCATCCGCCCCGTCACCCCCATAACGCAACGCCTCTGAGCTCCATTACTTCCCTTCACCCATTTCCCTAGTGGTCACGTCTTAGTGAGAGAGAGAGAGAGAGAGAGAGAGAGAGAGAGAGAGAGAGAGAGAGAGAGAGAGAGAGAGAGAGAGAGAGAGAGAGAGAGAGAGAGAGAGAGAGAGAGAGAGAGAGAGAGAGAGAGAGAGAGAGAGAGAGAGAGAGAGAGAGAGAGAAACAAAAAAAGGAGGTGACAAGGATTACTGGTAAATGCTTTCGAGAATTCATTAATAAACAACACGCCGACAGACAAGGAAGAGATTTAAATTCTCTCTCTCTCTCTCGCTCTCTGTCTCTCTCTCTCTCGCTCTCTCTCCAATTCCTCTTCCTCCCTCCTTCTTATCTTTCCTCTTAATCTTCATCCATTTCTCGTAATTCCTTCTCCTCTTTCCTTTCTCTCTCCTCCCTCACACCATTTTTTGCTGTTCTTAATTCTCCTCTTTATTCTCCATCTTATTCCATCTTCGCACCTTCTCGTATGCATTGCTCTCCCTTCGTTATTCCCCTCTTTCCCTTCTTCTTCTTTTTCTTCTTCTTCTTCGTCTCATTCTTGCTCTTAATGTTGCTTTTCTTCTTCGTTTGATTCTTCTTGTTCTTGTTCTTCTTTTTCTTAACTCTAAAGTCTTATTGTGTCTCTTTATCTATCATATGTATTTTTTCTCCTCCTCTTCTCCTCTTCCTCTTCTTTTTCTACCTCTTCGTATATTCTTCCTTTTCTTGTTCTTGTTCTTCATCTCTCTGAATTTTCTTTTTCAGCATTCCTTCCTGTCCTTCTCTCGTGTTCTTCCTTTTCTTCTTCTTCTTTTTCTTCTTCTTCTTCTTCTTCTTCTTCTTCTTCTCAAACGTTTCCACTATCGCTCACTCAGACTCTCCTCCTTCTTTCCATTCTTCTTCTTCCTCCACCTCTTCCTCCTTCCATTCTTCTTTCTCCTCCTCTTCCTCCTTCAAATTTTTCTTCTTCATTCTCTTCCTCCTCCTCCTCCTCCTTTCTCTTACTCTTATAATGTTAAAGAGGAAAGATAAACATTCTCCTCAGATTTAGGAGAGAAAAAAGCAGATGATGATAATGATGATGATGATGATGATGATGATGATGAAATGAAGTAAAAAAAAGTGAAGAAATAAACAACAAGAAAACGCGAATGGAAGAGAAAGAAAAGAAAGGAGAAGGAAGGAAAAGGAGAAGTAAAAGAAAAGAAAACATTTAGTGACATGAACGATATAATTGGCTGACTGACTGAGTGACTGACTGACTGAATGGACATTAATATTACTGACTGGAGGACTTACTGATAGACTGACTGACTCACTAACTGCCTGAATGTTCAACTGACTGACTAAATGAATGAATAACTGCTTGACTGACTGACTGACTAACAACTAAACAAACTAACAAACAAACCTACTATCTGATTGACTGACTAATTGACCGATTGACTAACTAACTGGCAGATTCATTAACTAACTGACAGAAACAGAGGTGCAGATAACACACACACACACACACACACACACACACACACACACACACACACACAGTCAAACAGAAACTGAAACAGACTGACTGACAGACTGCCACGCACACACGGACAGGCGAAGAGTAAGAGAAGGGGAAAGAGAAGGGAAAGGAAGGGGAAGGAAGGGGACGGATTGGAGGGCGGCGGCCACGTGGGACGAGGGGAGGAGAGAGGAAAAAACGGGTTTAACATAAGGGATGCGTGATTGCTTTGGAGGGGTTCGAACCGGCTCGACCCTCGGCTTCGAAGCTTCGCCGTTTATAACATTACGAAAAAACAGGTTGCAGCTTACACACACACACACATAGAGTGAGAGAGAGAGAGAGAGAGAGAGAGAGAGAGAGAGAGAGAGAGAGAGAGAGAGAGAGAGAGAGAGAGAGAGAGAGAGAGAGAGAGAGAGAGAGAGAGACATTGCATCAAACCCAGGAAGTTATGTAAACGCGCAAACACAAACACACACACACACACACACACACACACACACACACACACACACATCACCCAATTAACTTCACATGAATGAGGGAAAAAAAAAGAAAAAAAACCTGACCACCGAAAATAAAGAAAAAAAGAGAAAATAAGATAAATAGGGAAAAAAATAAAAATAAAATAACTAGCCATGAAAACAAAGGTAAAGAAAACGGAGATCAGAACAAACACAAAGAAAGGGAAGCAAAAAGAAAACGAACATACAAGGGGAAAAGAGAGAGAGAGAGAGAGAGAGAGAGAGAGAGAGAGAGAGAGAGAGAGAGAGAGAGAGAGAGAGAGAGAGAGAGAGAGAGAGAGAACGAAAAAGAGAGAAACAGAACCGAGAGAAAGAGAGCGAGAGAGAGAGAGAGAGAGAAAGCACAGAGGGGAGAGAAGGGAATGAAGGGACGAGAAGGGACGGGAAGGGAAGGGATTGAAGGGAAGGGGAAGGAAGGGAAGGAAGGAAGGGCGTGAGGCACATAAATTTGAGAGGGAGCAAGACGCAGAAAATAGCTTATGTTTGGCGCTGCTCAGGTGGAAGGGTAAACACAGGTGTGAGGCGCGGAGGGTGAGGGAAGGAGGGAGGGAAAGAGAGAGGCGATGTAGTGATAGATTGATAGATGGCAAGACAGACAGACAGATAGATAGACAGATAAATAGATAGACAGACAGACAGATAGATAGATACATGGAAAATAGACAAACAGATTAGTATATGAAAGAATAGATAGATGAGGAGATAGATTATGAATGCACTGATAGAAAGGTAGATACAGAGATAGATGGATAGATAGACAAACAGACTGGTATAGGGGCGAATATATGGATAAGAAAATGGAGACAGATAGATTATGAATGCACTGATAGATAGGTACATAGAGATAGATGGATAGATAGACAAACAGACTAGTATAGGGGCGAATAGATGGATAAGAAAATGGATAGATGGATAGATTATGAATGCACTGATAGACTGATGGTCGGATAGATAGATACATGGGTAGATAGAGATAGATGAACAGACTGATACGTGGAATGGATAGAAAGAAAAACGAAAGAGAGAAGGAAGGGAAGGGAGGATAGATAGATACAGATATATATGGATGCACTTATAATGATGAATAAATAGATAGATAGATAGACAGTCAACTATATAGAGAGAGATTGATTGCCTGACTGACTGATAAACATACTGCTACCAGGAAGAAAGGATAGAAGGAGGATGAATGAGAGGATAAAGAGATAGATAGATGAATATGGTTGCACTAATGGATTGATAACAAGATAGATAGATAGAAAAACGGAATTATAAGTAGAAAAATGGATACGAGAATGGACTAATGAAAGGATGGGCTGGATAGATAGATAGATCGATAGATAAACGGACTTGTAAGTAGCAAAATGATGAATACGAGAATGGACTAATGAAAGGATGGGCTGGATAGATAGATAGATAGATAGATAAACGGAATTACAAGTAGGAAAATGGATACGTGAGTGAACTAATGGAAGGGTGGGCTGGACGCTAGACTAATGGCACTAAAGACACCAAAACAAGACAAAAAAAAGACAAAATGAAACCCAGACAAAACCAGACCAAACCCAAAATCCTAAAGTGACTAATTGGACCAAAACCGATCAATTGTAGACCTGACTAATAGACAGGGTTGGAAAAAAATCATTCTAGAAAAAAAACTAAAAATCGATTTATTTGATTTATATCGGATTTTTTATGATTTAAATCGATTTTTTTTATTTAAATGATTCTTTTTGCATCAGGACACCTCTCCTCCCGAAAATGACCTCTCTTTTTGGACGCTCTTTGACCTCTATTCAGGAGCAGTAAGTAGCTGCCTTTTTTATATTTTTCTTTATGCCCTTGAGCTGTCTCCTTAGCTGTAAAAAAAAATAATAATCCTTGTTTGTTTTCACTGGTTATTTGTTTCAGTCTTTGAGGCCTTTTTCTTGTATTAAACTTTGCCAATGTTAAATGAAACCACAGTTTAATATACATTACCCAAGATGAGTTTTTCACATAAAAATCATATCATCATCATCATTTCGTTTAACGTCCGTTTTCACTCCTCTTGAACGGTTGGACGCTTTATGGCTCTCCTCCATTCTACTCTGTCTTCTGCCCGATGCTCACCCAATACCATCTATGCCAAGTCTTCCTGTATACACCTTCTCCACGTTTTCCTAGGTCTACCAACTGGTCTCCGTCCTTCTACCTCCAATCTCTCCAAAACTCCCAGCACTGTGTCCTCCCCTGCTCTCTTTACATGTCCAAACCATCGGAGTCTTTCCCTTCTGAGCACTGTTTCCAGGTCCTCTACTCCACATCTGTTAGCTACATCTGCACTGGACACCCTGTCTTGCCACCTGATCCCCGCCATATACCTCAGCATTCTGCGATCATTTACTCTCATTACCTCCATCAATTTTGTAGTTAGAGCCCATGTTTCTGCTCCATACAACATCACTGATCTAATACACGCTTGGTACACCCCTGCTCTGCTCTTTAGAGGGATGCTACGATTCACGAGCAGACTAGCCACCTCCCTCCACTTTAACCACGCTGCCGCCACTCTCGCTCTCACTGTCCTCTCCACTCCCGCCTCACAGTCCAGAACATCTTCCAAATAACAGAAATGTTCTACCTCATCCAGCTTTCCTCCATTCACCTCTAGTTCATCCCTCTCAGTTTCTTGTCCTTGTTGTCTACACAAGCTGGACATGTAAAATTCTGCACTCCTCTTACATTTCTAAAGCCTGAGCATCTAAGGTGGCACCACTGCCTGCAATATGTGCACAAGACTAAATTTACACCTACTCCCTTCCCACAGCATCCACATGGATATTTTCCTGATTTAATCTTTTCTCTTGCTTCTTTTCCAGTCACCATGTACTTTGTTTTTTCTATAATAATTTTCAAACCTCTCTCCTCCATTCCTTCTTTCCATTTATTTAACTTTTCTTTCACTTCTTCTGCTGTCTCTGCATTTACTACCAAGTCATCTGCATACAGCAGCTCCCATGGTGCCTCTCCTCTTGCTTCCTCCATTACTGTTACAAACAGGAGCAGGCTAAGGGCAGATCCCTGGTGAACCCACACTCCAATTCTGAACTCATCTGATGTTCCCACCACTGTTTTCATTCTCGATTTTGTACCTTCATAAAGTCCCATCACCGATTCAACCATTCTTTCTGGTACTCTTTGGCCTTTGCTTTCTCAATGCCCATCTAAAAATTTCCCTTGGTACTCTGTCAAATGCTTTCTCTAGATCAACAAAAACATGATACAATCTCATCCTCTTGTCCATAAGCCTTTCCTGTATACACTATACAGTATATATTGCTTCAGTTGTTGATCTCCCAGGGCAAAAGCCAAACTGACATTTGTCAATTCTTATCCTTCTCAGCCTCTTCTCCAGACTTTTTCATATACCTTCATGCCAAGCTCCAGTAACATTATCCCCCTATATTTACCACATTTCAAAGCATCTACTTTCCCTTTAAAAATGGGTATAGTGTAGCTTCCTTTCCAGTCTTTTGGTATCTCTCCCTTTTTCAATACATCGTTTAACACTCTCGTCACTTCCACCACTCCTTCCTTTCCTGCTACTTTTATTAAATCTACTGTTCGCCCTGAAGGTCCTGCTGCTCCACCATTTTTCATTTCCTTTTGTGCTTCTTTTACTTCCTCTTCCGTCATTTTTTCTTGTGGGCCTTCTACTTTTTCAGTCCTACATAAAAATCATAAGTAGCCATAAAAATCATAAGTTGCCAACTTGTCTATTTATATGTTGTCAAATTTGGATCATATTAATAAGAAATTAGACTTAATCATGTATCTTTGCATTAAAAAGAATAAGGCTCATTAAACTTCATAATTACATTTATTGTTATTATCACAAAAACAGACCTTACTTTCTTTTCTTATGATTTTGAATATTTTTCTTGTAAGAGAAGTCAATGATTCACTGGTGCCTGACTTGCTACAGGACCAGTACAGGACAAGTAGACTTTATACTTTTACTGTACAACTGCTTCACATGTTCTTAAAAGCCAACTCACGTCCGTCTGTATGTCCTTTATAGACGTCCGAGCGGTGATAGCTACAGACATAGGCTTCATATGTTTTTGAAGCGTACTATGCTCCCGAGTAATCGTGGCACATAATATTAGGACATTAATATACAGTTTTTAAAATTTTAATAAATACTATCAAAAATGGTCCAAACGTTGGGACCATCGGCTTTTTTCTGCCGGTGCGGAGCGTGACTACTGTGATAGTTGTGATGTCTACCCTCATAGCTGTTTATCATATAATAGCGTCTTCCATTTAGCGTAACCCGTTTCTGGGTCGTGATCTGTAGAGTCCCTTGATAGATAGCGTCTCGACAACTTAAGATTTGGAAGCCATTATTGGCCCTGTTTTCGCCGCGCTTTTCAAACGCTAGCACACGCTCTCTTTTGTATTTGTTTCCCAGCCATACGGGTCGTCCACTGAAACTGAGCACACTTGTGTCAGATCTGCACATTTTCCCCAAACAGCCAGCAGGGAGCCAGCAGCCAGCGAGCTCTGGGAAAATAGATAAGAGACGTAATGGTGGGTTGGCGACACTTGTTGGTGTAGACACAAATTGTCTCTTATCTATTTTCCCAGAGCTCGCTGGCTACTGGCTCCCTGCTGGCTGTTAGGGGAAGGTGTGCAGGTCTGACAAAGTGTGCTCAGTTTCAGTGGACGACCCGTATGGCTGTAAAACAAATACTAAAGACAGCGTGTGCTAGCGTTAGAAAAGAGCGGAGAAAATAGGGCCAATAATGGCGTCCAAATCTTAGGTTGTCGGGACTCTATTTATCAAGGGACTCTACAGATCACGACCCAGAAACGGGTTACGCTAAATGGAAGACGCTATAAAAAATCTGTTGTTTTTCTGTGTCTTATTTCTTCCGGCTATATATATATATATATATATATATATATATATATATATATATATATATATATATATATATATATATATATATATATATATATATATATATATATATATATATATATATATATATATATATATATATATATATATATATATATATATATATATATATATATATATATATATATATATATATATATATATATATATATATATATATATATATATATATATATATATATATATATATATATATATATATATATATATATATATATATATATATATATATATATATATAAATAACTTAAGTCATTAGATATTTTACTCATGATATAAAACACTTAAATAATTTTAGATACAGTATATTTAATTTTGATTTAAATCATAATCTTTTTACTCTGATTTAAATCGATTTAAATCACTTGATTTAAACCATTTTATTTAAATCAAACCAACCCTGCTAATGAAACAAAATATGTATTTAGACACACTACCTTGATTCTGTATTCTGAAGGTAAACGCCACCGCTGCCCGCCGCCAGAGAGAGAAATACACTGACTGAGATATAGAGAACGATAAAGAGATATATAAACACACACAAACACACGTACGTACAAACATGGCCGCCGAACACTTAGCTTCTGGGAAAGGGTTTGAGGGGGGGGGGGAAAGAGGAGGGGGAGGAGAGGGGAGGAGGATGGGAAGTGTGAAGGGGATGTTAGGAGGGGGAGTAGGGGATGGGGAGAGTTAGGGGGGGGGATAGTGTCGGCCATCTTGGTACTTCTGAACGGGTGAAGCCCAGTCCTAATATTAGTTCTGCCTAATTACACCATTATCACAGTGTTGGCGTTCTTAATTACTTCCCTCTGGCCCCGGGAGTGTGTGTGTGTGTGCGTGTGACGTCTGGGGCGGCGCGCGCGCACGCACGCCCGCACGCGCGCACACACACACACACACACACACACACACACACACACACACACACACACACACACACACACATTTACACGCACGCATGTTATAATCTGTACAGAGGAGGATGACAAAAATTATTCAAGGGAAGAGAAGCTTGCCGTATGAGGACAAACTTAAGCATTTAAATCTGCATGCCCTAGAAAGGCGAAGGGTGCGAGGAGACTTGATCGAAGATTATAAATGTACGAAGGGCTTTAATAAGGGGGATGTAAATAGGGTTTTGCCCGAAGATGACCCGGATAGGATATGTACCAATAGGTTTAGGTTAGATAAATTCCGATTCTATAAAGACACAGGTAAAAATTGATTTACCAATAGTGTCGAGGCAGTCATGTTGTGAGTGCCAATGCCATAGATACATTCAAGAAGAGATTGAATAACTTCACGGATAGTAAGGTTAGGTGGGGTTAGGCTTCCAGGAGCTGCCTTGTATAGACCAACCGGCCTCTTGCAGACTCATTAAGTTCTTATGTTCTTGTGTCCTTACATATACACATCATACACTGTACACCCACAGGCATATATATACGCATACACGCATATACGCACATACAAACCGTCATATATACATACAAAATTACACTTACACTTCCTCCTCCTCCTCCTCCTCCTCATCATCATCATCATCATCATCATCATCAATTTCAGTTATTACCAGTCTACTGCAGTACACAGGCCTTTCCCAACGTCCTCCACCTTTTTCTGTCTAGTTCGTGCACCCCATTGTCACACACACACACACACACGCACACACACACACACACACACACACACACACACACACGCACACACACACACACACACACACACACACACACACACACACACACACACACACACACACACACACACACACACACACACACACACACACACACACACACACACACACACACACACACACACACACACACACACACACACACACACACACACACACACACACACACACACACATCAACACACAAATTAGGGCAAACAAATGACGGGAGAAATGACAGGAGGGGAAAAAATGGTCGTGATTTCAAATGCCGATGGGAAAAAATGGAAAAATGTCGATGGGGAAAAAATAAATGGAAAAATGTCGATGGGAATAAATATATGGAAAAATGTCGATGGGAATAAATAAATGGAAAAATGTCGATGGGAATAAATATATGGAAAAATGTTGATAGGAAAAAAATAAATGGAAAAATATCGATGGGAAAAAAATAAATGGAAAAATGTCGATGGGAAAAAAATAAATGGAAAAATGTCGATGGGAAAAAATAAATGGAAAAATGTCGATGGGAAAAAAATTAAATGAAAAAAAAAAAGACCAGGGAAATGAAACTTAAAAATACTTGGTTTAGGAATAAAAAAAAAAAACGATGATAAACAAATGACCATGAAATTTCCTCATATAACACTATTTTCTTTATTACAGGAAAGGAAGCAGCTCAAGGGCATAAAAAAAGTGTAGAGCAAAAAAAAAAAAAAATCTCTAAATGATGCTGCTTCTATAAATCATAAAAGTAAAGAGTAGCCAAAAGAGAGGTCAATTTCGGGTGGATTTAACGGAGAAACTAATCCACCCTAAAAATCACCACCACTATCACCATCATCACCACCACCATCACCATCGTCATCACCACTCACACAAGGTCCATAAGGGTGTTTGTACAAGGGAACGTCAATATGATGTTCGCCCTTACAGCTTTTAGTCGATTCACCCCTTCATCTTAATGGCGTTTGATAGCTCATTGCCTCATTTTCGGAGGAGGAGGAAGAGGAGGAGGAGGAGGAGGAGGAGGAGGAGGAGGAGGAGGCGAGTAGAATAGGGAAAAGGAGAGAGATGACACATATACAAAGGCGAAGGAAGAGGAGAAGGAGGAGTATAAAGAAGGGAAGGAAAGGGTGAATGCTTAAAAAGAAAAATGATGCAAAGAAGATACAGAGACGAAGTAGGAGGAAAAGAAGAATAAAAGAGAAGAAAGAAAAAAGAAGAAGAATGAAATGGAGACTGCGAGAAGGAAAAAGAGAATGAAAGAACAAAAAAAAAACAGAAAGAGGAGGAGGGAGAGGAGGAGGAGAAGGGGAAGATGAGAAGAAGAGGAAAAGATGATGAAGGCAAGGGAAGGAGAATGACGGAAAAAACCCATACTGAGGTGAATGAATAAAATGAGGAGGAGGAGGAGGAGGAGGAGGAGGAGGTCAGTAGGCCGGAAGTGAGGTGGTGGCCTACCAGTGCCGTCAGACCATGCACCATCTCCTCCTCCTCCTCCTCCGCCTCCTCCTCCGCCTCCTCCTCCGCCTCCTCCTCCTCCTCCTCCTCCCTCAACTATATCAGATGGCGGGGGACGAGCTGGTTTCAAGGTTATCCTAGTTCTCTCTCTCTCTCTCTCTCTCTCTCTCTCTCTCTCTCTCTCTCTCTCTCTCTCTCTCTCTCTCTCTCTCTCTCTCTCTCTCTCTCTCTCTCTCTCTCTCTCTCTCTCTCTCTCTCTCTCTCTCTCTCTCAAAAGTTGCGAGTTTAGCGAAAATAAAAATGGAATGGAAAAAAGAGTCGAGTAAAAAATAGCTCAAGAGATAAGCCGGGATGAGAGAGAGAGAGAGAGAGAGAACGAGAGAGAGAGAGAGAGAGAGAGAGAGAGAGAGAGAGAGAGAGAGAGGTAGGGACTTGTGCCAAAATCTCCTCCGTCTGTCTGTATAGCGATAGCATCAGACCGGATCTCCCTCTCTCTCTCTCTCTGGAACTCTCTTTCCGGTTATTCTTAAATTCTTATGCAATTCTTTGTTTTCTGGCGTTCCAGTGTGAATATTATTATTATTATTATTATTATTATTATTATTATTATTATTATTATTATTATTATTATTACTATTATTATTGTTGTTATTGTTGTTGTTGTTGTTGTTGTTGTTGTTGTTGTTGTTGTTGTTGTTATTATCATCATCATCATTAATATTATTGGTGATGACCATATGATGGTGGTATAGTAGTAGTAGTAGGGGTAGTAGTAGTAGTAGTAGTAGTAGTAGTAGTAGTAGTAATAGTAGTAATAGTAGTAGTAGTAATAGTAGTAGTAGTAATAGTAGTAGGTAGGAAGACACCTACCGAACGGGCGCAAGCCACTCCAGTGAGGTATATATGGGAGGTGAGAAGGGAGCTGAAGCCCTCAAAGACCCTTCCATGTCCTCACTAACCGTTTCCTATTGTCTCACCAACACCGGAGAGTAGTTCAGCATGCTCTCTAAAGACAGATCCTCTCTTTATCCACACGACACTACATTCACATAACATATACACCGTTTTCCAAAATTCAAAATTCAAAATGGCTCAATTAAGCAATGCCTCAGGTCCCCGCCTGGAGGGACCTAAATTCCCAGGAGGACTCCCCTTCTGGCTGCCGACCCGAGAGGTGTCTTGATAACTCCTCGAACCTCTTTCTTCTCAATTTCTGCAACATTCGCGGTCTTCGCTCTAATTTTCATTCTGTGGAACATCATCTCTCCTCCTCTAAACCTAACCTTCTCTACCTTACCGAAACACAGGTTTCTGAGGCTACTGACAGCAATCTCTCCTCTGTTCCTCCTACTATCTCTATCCTAAATTTCAATCCAAAGCTGGATGTTGCGCCTACGTGCGCAACGACATCACTGCTCTCGTGCCCACGACCTTGACTCTTCTGAATTTTCCACCATCTGGTTAAGACTTCACTGTCATTCTATTACTAAATACATCTGTGCTGTTTATCTCTCACCTAACTCTACCAACTATGTAAAATTCTTTGACTATTTGAATTCTAAAGTGGAGCACATCTTGACCCCCTCTCCCTTCGCTGAAATCTCCATCCTAGGAGATTTCAATATTCCTACCAGCTTTGGCTTTCATCCTCTTTCACTGACCATCCTGGTGAACAAGCCTACAACTTTGCTATCCTCAACGACCTAGAGCAGTTGGTCCAGCACCCTACACGTATTCCTGACCGTCTTGGAGATCGGCCCAACATTCTAGACCTCTTCCTTACCTCAAACCCTTCTGCTTATTCTGTCAAACTGTTCTCTCCGTTGGGCTCCTCCGATCACAATCTTATTTCTGCATCCTGTCCTATCGCTCCTGTACATCCTCTGGACCCACCGAAGAGGCGATGCTTCTGGCATTTGCTTCAGCTCGGTGGGACGACCTGAGGATGTACTTTCATTCCCGTGGAATGATTATTGCTTCCAGGATAGAGACCCTCTGTGTGTGCTCAGCGCATCACAGAGGTGATTGTCTCTGGAATGGGCATACATTACTCGTTCTTTCTCTACTCCTCACGCTAAAAAGCCTTGGTTTAATCACGCTTGTTCTCGTGCTGTCAATGATAGAGAGGTAGCTCACAAAAGATACCAGAGCCTTCAAACTAATGCTAATTATGAACTTTACATTTCTGCCCGAAATCGTGCCAAATCTATTCTCCGACTAACCAAAAATTCTTTCATTAATAGAAAATGTCAAAACCTTGCTTTCTCTAACTCTTCCCGTGACTTCTGGCATCTAGCCAAAACATCTCCTCAACTTCACTTCTTCATCTTTCCCTCCACTCCTCAGTCCTGACAGCAACACTGCCGTCTCATCTATCTCTAAGGCTGAACTCTTCTCTCAAACTTTTCTAAAACTCCTCTGGACGA
>NC_066560.1:4791504-4801504 GCF_024679095.1 Eriocheir sinensis
AAGAGAAAAGGGGGGTAGGGGGATAGGGAGAGTGGTGACCTATCCTAAAACACAGTAAAAAGCATAATCTATCGACTGTGCAAAGATCAAAGGAAGAAAGGGAGGAGAAAAGGGAGGAAGGGAGAAAGGGAGGGTTGGGATTCAGGAACTATGACCTATGCAGCGAAATAAAGTAAAAAGTTTAATTTCTCGACAATGCAAATATTAGAAGAGGAGGAGGAGGAAAGGGAGGAAGAAAGGGAGGGGAAGGGAGAAAGGGAGGGATGGGAGGTAGGAACTGTGCCCTATGATACGAAATACAGTAAATAGTTTAATTTCTCGACAATGCAAATATTAGAAGAGGAGAAAGGAAGGATAGAAGACATACGAAGAAAGGAAGAAGGAAGACGAAGAAAGATAAATGAAAACAAGGGAAGGAGGAGAGAAAAAAAGTGACCTATCCTAAAGTAGACCAGAAAAAAAGTTCAATCTATCAACTCTTGGAAAAATAATTTGAAGAGGAGGAAGAGATAGCGAGAAGGGAGAGAGATGAAAAAATGAGGGAGGAAGCGAAGGGAGGGGGCGGTAGGGAGGAACTGTGACCTATCCCAAAGAATACAGTAAAAAGTCTAAGCAATCAGGGAGTGAGGGACGTAGGGAGGGAGGAAAAGGAGACGAAGGAAGGAGGGAGGAATTAAGGGATTAGACTGTAGACATCAAAAAAAAAAGAACTTTGAACTGTGGACTTTGGTAAATACAATAAGGAGACGAAGATGGAAGGGGGAGGGGAGGAGGAAGGAAGGGAGAGAGAGAAAAATAGAGAGCAAGAACAGGGAGATAAAAAGGGAGAAGGAAAAGGGGGAGACTTATTCTAGAGCAAAAAAAAAAATTCTGAATTCTGCAAAGGTAAGGAGAGGAGATAAGGGAGGGAGAGAGGAAGAAGGGAGGGAAGGAGGTAAGGTAGGAGAGAGAGAGAGAGAGAGAGAGAGAGAGAGAGAGAGAGAGAGAGAGAGAGAGAGAGAGAGAGAGAGAGAGAGAGAGAGAGAGAGAGAGAGAGAGAGAGAGAGAGAGAGAGAGAGAGAGAGAGAGAGAGAGAGAGAGAGAGAGAGAGAGAGAGAGAGAGAGAGAGAGAGAGAGAGAGAGAGAGAGAGTTTAATAATAAATTAAACAATAAAAATTTAAATCTATGGACTCAAGGTAAATGTTAAAAGTGAGGGAAGAACTGAGCGAGGGAGGGAAAGGAGGGAGAAGAAGCAGGAGGAGGAGGGAGGGAAGAAGAGAGGGAGAGAAACCTATCTTACAGTAAACAAAAAAAAAACATGGATTTGGAAAAGGTAAGAAGGGGAGGAAGGAAGCAAGGAAGGAAGGGAGGGAGGGAGGGAGGGAGCGAAGGAAGACGAGGAAAAATTTGAGATCAACAGGAAACAGGGAACAGAAGGGAGAGACAGGTGAATGAGCTAACAGAAGGATGACAGGTAAGATAGATAGACAGGTAAATAGATAGTTAAGGAGAAAGGTAAAAAAAGGATACAAGTGAATGAAAATAGAGAACAAGTAAGAAAAACATAATAAAGACATACAGAATAACAACAGGCAAGACATAGATAAGGATAGATAGAGGTAAAGAAAGCTGCAAATGATGAACAGCGGATGGAGAACAGAGAAGAGGAGAGAAAAAGATAAAGAAAACACACACAGAAGGAGAAGATAAGACAGAGATAAAGATGAAGATAGAAACAGAGAGAAAGGCTAAGAAAAACTGTACAGCTGGAGAAAGAGAACAGAGAATAGGCGAGGAAAAAGTAATTAAAATAAAACATAGATAGAAAAAAGATAAATAGATAAAGATAAAAAAATGTGAAGAAAGTGAACTACAAATGAAGAAAAACGAAGAATAAGGGAGAAACAGATTATTAAAACAGACAGGAGGGCGAAAGGTAAGATAGACAGACAGATAGATAAAGACGAATAAGTAGATAGAGAGATAGAAAGATCAAGGTCAGAAAAGGTGAACTGAAGGCAAGGTAAAGAGCTCATTAAAAAACATGACACGTAGGTGAGAGGAGGAAGAACAGAGGGGAAGAAAAAACACGAGAGAGAGAGAGAGAGAGAGAGAGAGAGAGAGAGAGAGAGAGAGAGAGAGAGAGAGAGAGAGAGAGAGAGAGAGAGAGAGAGAGAGAGAGAGAGAGAGAGAGAGAGAGAGAGAGAGAGAGAGAGAGAGAGAGAGAGAGAGAGAGAGAGAGAGAGAGAGAGAGAGAGAGAGAGAAACCAGACGTCAGTAGGTAGACGGGTACATAGGGGAGGCGGTGGCTGAGTGGTTGACGTGTCGGTGCCCCGGGTTCGCGTCTCGCCTAGTGCCACAAACCGGGATTTTTCAGTCACCGCCGAGTGGCCAAGACTACCCATATGCTGTCCTAAAAACCACCTATCAACCCGGATTATAGAGTCTCTCTCTAAAAGATGATCAAAGATGAGCTCTGAAGGACAGCATGAGCCAAGCAAGATCGCGCCACTATAAACACTTGCCTCCGCCATAAAGGGCTGGGGCCGACCATCAGGCCTTACCTAGATAGCCTAACGGCGCCATAGACCGAAGCGTAAAAAAAATAAAGCAACAACAACAAGGACAACGACAACAACAACAACAACAACGACAACAACGACAAACAACTGGAGTAAATAGCGAGGGAAAAAGAGAGAGAGAGAGAGAGAGAGAGAGAGAGAGAGAGAGAGAGAGAGAGAGAGAGAGAGAGAGAGAGAGAGAGAGAGAGAGAGAGAGAGAGAGAGAGAGAGAGAGAGAGAGAGAGAGAGAGAGAGAGAGAGAGAGAGAGAGAGAGAGAGAGAGAGAGAGAGAGAGAGAGAGAGAGAGAGAGAGAGAGAGAGAGAGAGAGAGAGGAAGAACAGACGGCATTATGTAGGTAGACAACAACAACAACAACAACAACAACAACAACGACAATAACAACTGAAGTAAATGGTACAAAATAAAACACTAGAGAACGAGAGAGAGAGAGAGAGAGAGAGAGAGAGAGAGAGAGAGAGAGAGAGAGAGAGAGAGAGAGAGAGAGAGGAAGAACAGACGGCATTATGTAGGTAGACAACAACAACAACAACAACAACAACAACAACGACAATAACAACTGAAGTAAATGGCAATAAAATAAAAACACTAGAGAACGAGAGAGAGAGAGAGAGAGAGAGAGAGAGAGAGAGAGAGAGAGAGAGAGAGAGAGAGAGAGAGAGAGAGAGAGAGAGAGAGAGAGAGAGAGAGAGAGAGAGAGAGAGAGAGAGAGAGAGAGAGAGAGAGAGAGAGAGAGAGAGAGAGAGAGAGAGAGAGAGAGAAAGGAAGAACAGACGCCAGTAAGTAGGCAGCCACATAAAACAACAGCAACAACAACAACAACAACAAAACTGGAGTAAACAACAGCAAGAGAGAAAAAAAAAAAAAACTTTAGAAGGCCGCGGCAGGAAGGTCACAAGTTACAGGTCTACGTTCAGCTGGTCATTGTCGCGACGCTTGAACTTTGAGCTTTTACGAGTCGAGTCAGTCTTCGGGGAGGTGAGTGGCATCCGGGTTGTGTGTGTGTGTGTGTGTGTGTGTGTGTGTGTGTGTGTGTGTGTGTGTGTGTGTGTGTGTGTGTGTGTGTGTGTTTGTAGGTGTTTTTGTGATCACTTCCAGACCAAACCAGACCAAGGAAAAAAAGACTTACAACAACGACACACTGGGCTTGACATGACGAACTAGAACAAGTGCAGCGAACAGGGAAGCAACGTCATATGTGGTACCGGATTGAGTGTGTACGTGAGTGAGTGCATGTTTTGGCGTCCACTTCCAGACCACACCAGACCAAGAGAGGGAGAATTTACGACGGCGACACACTGGGCTTCACACGACAAACAAGACAAAGTGTGGTGAGGGGGAAGTAAGGATCAATTTTTATTTTTTTACAGCAGAGGAGACCGTGCAAGGGCGTAAAAAAACAAAAAAAAAAACAATAATGAAAAAAAAAAGGCCCCTCTTGCGCTACTTACTGCTCCTGTGGTCTGCTTGTTGTGTGTTTGTTGTGACCACTCCCAGACCAAACCAGACCAGTAGAAGGAGATTTGCGGAGATGACACACTGGACTTCATATGACAAACAAGAACAAGTGTGGCAAGAAGGGAAGCAACGTCAAAAGTGGTCCCCGGTTTGAGTGTGTGTGTGTGTGTGTGTGTGTGTGTGTGTGTGTGTGTGTGTGTGTGTGTTTCTGCGACCACTTCCAGACGACACGAGACCAAGGAAGGAAGATATACGACTGCGACACATTGGGTTTCATGTTACAAGATGATACGAGTGTGACAAAGCGGGGAACCGAAGTTAAATGGGATCTCCGGTATGTGTTGTGTGCGTGTGTGTGTTTGCTAACCCTTCCAGACCAAACCAGACCAAGGAAGGAAGATTTACAAGGGCGACACACTGGGCTTCATATGACAAACAGGTGCAAGTGTAGGAAGAGGGACCTGTCTGGACGTGAACTGTGGAGGACCTGGGCCCGTGTTCTCCGACATCAACCATTTCCATAAACCGAAAAAGAGATCAATGACGTTCTAATGAGTGTTTTCATAGATTCATGGCCCAAAAGAGTGATCAGACTACCAGAAGGGTCATAAAACTACCTCTGCAAATGCCCAACACTCCTACGAAAGCCTTGTCAAATGTGTGTGTTCTTGGAGGCCGAAGTGTTTAAGAATATGGCCCCGGAACTGAGGAGAAGGAATGTCAACTGTGGTATTAGCTAGGCGCCAATAACCTCGACTCAATGAACTGTTGCCAAAGGTTAAGTCCCAGAAGCAGTTGTTAGTCTAAGTTTAACGCCTACAATCTTCACTCTACGTATGGACAGATGTGGAGTCATAGAAGGATTAGTGTAGCCTCACCTTACCGCTTACAACCTTTACTTTGTTATTGAAATCTGGTGAAGAGTTAAGTTGTATAAGCAGTGATTGGTATGATAAAAAAGAGTAAAGGTGACGTGTAAAGAAGTAATACTCTTTCTCGCTCTCTCTCTCTCTCTCTCTCTCTCTCTCTCTCTCTCATCCAGACTAGTAGGACAAAAGACAAAGAGAATTACGAGTATCAGTAACACACATCCTCCTTTTCCTCCTCCTCCTCCTCCTCCTCCTCCTCCTCCTCCTCCTCCTCCTCCTCCTCCTCCTCCTCCTCCTCCTCCTCCTCCTCATCCTCGTCGTCGTAAACCGCTGTCACCACTTCCTCTTTGCCATCTCCACCTCCTCCTCCTCTCCCTCGTGCTCCTCCTCCTCCTCCTCCTCCTCCTCCTCCTCCTCCTCCTCCTCCTCCTCCTCCTCCTCCTCCTCCTCCTCCTCCTCCTCCTCCTCCTCCTCCTCCTCCTCCTCCTCCTCCTCCTCCACCTCCTCCACCTCCACCTCCTCCTCCTCCTCCTCCACTTCACTTATCCACTCAGCTCCTACACTAAAGACGGTAAATAGGTTTTTACTCTTGTAGGCCCCTTAAGACAGGTAATTAGTCCACACCTTTCCTTCCTTGTTCTCCAGTGTGTGTGTTTTTGTGTGTGTGTGTGTGTGTGTGTGTGTGTGTGTGTGTGTGTGTGTGTGTGTGTGTGTGTGTGTGTGTGTGTGTGTGTGTGTGTGTGTGTGTGTGTGTGTGTGTGTGTGTGTGTGTGTGTGTGTGTGTACCGTAATGTCTCACTTTCTATCACCCTATCTGCATATGTCTCTCTCTCTCTCTCATGACA
Organism: Eriocheir sinensis; assembly: GCF_024679095.1. Lineage (NCBI taxonomy): Eukaryota > Metazoa > Arthropoda > Malacostraca > Decapoda > Varunidae > Eriocheir > Eriocheir sinensis. The sequence goes on from NC_066560.1 coordinate 4,797,237, forward strand.
GAGAGAGAGAGAGAGAGAGAGAGAGAGAGAGAGAGAGAGAGAGAGAGAGAGAGAGAGAGAGAGAGAGAGAGAGAGAGAGAGAGAGAGAGAGAGAGAGAGAGAGAGATTGATAGAATGCAAACAAGTGATAATGATAATAAGGATGAGGGAAGAGCGCGCGCACACACACACACACACACACATACACACACACACACACACACACACACACACACACACACACACACACACCATCTTGATTGCATGCAAGCTGTCAATGATTGCAAATTTGCTTCACAAACTACATGTAACAGCCAAAGGAGGGAGGGAGGGAGGGAAGGAGAGAGGGAGGGAGGGAGGAGAGGAAGGAGGGAGGAAGGGAGGTAAGGAGGGAGGGAAGGGAGGGAGGTAGATGGGGAGAAACTACATACAACCAGGAGAGGGAAGGGAAGTTGAGGGAGGGGAGGGTAAGGGAGAGGGAGATAGGGAGGTAAGGAGGAAGGGAAGGGGGGAAGGAGGGAGGTAAATGGGGAGAAACTACATACAACCAGGAGAGGGAAGGGAAGTTGAAGGAGGGGAGGGTAAGGGAGAGGGAGATAGGGAGGTAAGGAGGAAGGGAAGGGGGGAAGGAGGGAGGTAAATGGGGAGAAACTACATGCAACCAGGGGAGGGAAGGGAGGCAGATGGAGGGGAGGTAAGGGAGAGAGAGGGAGGGAGGAAGAGTGGAAGGGAGATAAGGAGGGAGGAAGGGGAAAACGATCGGAAAATGGGGAAGGAAAGATGAAAAGGGAAAAAAATACTAGGCAGGAAGAATGGAGAAGGTAAGAATGGAGGAAGAAAGAGAGAAAAGAAAAGATGAAAAAGGGAGATAATTAGAAAGGGGAGGAACGAAACAAAAACGAGGGTAAGAAAAAAAAGGGAGACCAGGAAGAGGAGGAAAGAAGAGTAAGTGAAAGGAGGGAAGAGAAAGGAAGGGAAAAAGGGAGATAGAGAAACGAAAGGACAGATGAGAGAAGAGGTAGGTCAGGCTGTAGAGATAGGAGGGAAAGGAAAGACATGGAAGAGAAAGAAGAAAAGTGAAAAGAAAAGAGGTAGACGAAAGAGGGAAGGCAGGGAAAGCTATTTGGAGAGAGGGAGGAGAAAAAGGAAGAAAAAAACAGGAGAGAAAAATGGAAGAGATAGAAGAGAAAGAAGGAATGTAAGAAGAAACACATGGAAGGGAAAAGGGAAAATAGGAAATGGAAATAGGAGAGGAAAGAGATGGAAGAGAAAGAAGGAAACTGAGAAGAAACAGATGGAAGGGAAAAGGGAAAATAGGAAATGGAAATAGGAAAGGAGAGAGATGGAAGAGAAAGAAGAAAAGTCAGAAAAAAAGAGGTAGACGAAAAGGGAAGGAGAGAAGGAGGAGAAAAAGGAAGAAAAAGAAAACAGGAGAGAAAAATGGGAGAGATAGAAAAGAAAGAAGGAAATTGAGAAGAAACAGATGGAAGGGAAAAGGGAAAATAGGAAATGATAAGTTTGAAGAGAGGGAGAACGAACAGAGGAATGAAAGAGGAGGGGATAAATAGAGGAAGAAGAGAGGAGAAGAGATATATGGTGAAGGGAGGGAAGAGGAGATATCATAAACGTCAAGATGAATAAGATGATACAGTCATAATGAGTCAAAGGCGATGATAACAATGATAGCAGTAGTAGTAGTAGTAGTAGTAGTAGTAGTGGTAGTAGTAGTAGTAGTGGTAGTAGTAGTAGTAGTAGTGGTAGTAGTAGTAGTAGTAGTGGTAGTAGTAGTAGTGGTGGTAGTAGTAATATTAATAGAAATCTAGAATGATAGAAGGGAAGATAAGAGAGAGAGGGAGAGATATAAATTCCAGCATGCATAATATATAGACGTTGACTTATTGGCGCACACACACACACACACACACACACACACGCGACACATACGTATGCATAAACAGACAGACAGACATACAAGTTAATTACGCCTGCCATGAATAACAGAACCCTTCTCCACTCTCTCTCTCTCTCTCTCTCTCTCTCTCTCTCTCTCTCTCTCTCTCTCTCTCCTCCTCCTCCTCCTTCTCACGGCCCAGTAACTAAGACACATTATGGGTTACCTGGACAGCAATTAAGCAGGTAAGAGAGAGAGAGAGAGAGAGAGAGAGAGAGAGAGAGAGAGAGAGAGAGAGAGAGAGAGAGAGAGAGAGAGAGAGAGAGAGAGAGAGAGATTCGGTAAGTTAAGGTTCAAGCAGAAAAAAAGTAGGATAATGGAGAGAAAGGAGGAGGGGACGAGGAGACTGAGAGAGAGAGAGAGAGAGAGAGAGAGAGAGAGAGAGAGAGAGAGAGAGAGAGAGAGAGAGAGAGAGAGAGAGAGAGAGAGAGAGAGAGAGAGAGAGAGAGAGAGAGAGAGAGAGAGAGAGAGAGAGAGAGGAGCAGTGTAAGTCTTGATATAAGTAAGAAAAACAGACGCGCGCGAGTAAAGGAGAGAGAGAAGAGAAAACGAGAGAGGGATCGAGAAATGAGAGGAAGAAGAGAGGAGAAATGAGAAAGAAAGGAGAAAGAAAAGGAAAAAGGGAGAGAGAAAGAAAAAACAAGGTAAGGGAAAGAAGGGAAAGAATGAGAAAGAAAAAGAAGAGTGAGAGGAGAAATGAGGAGAGAAGGGAGAAAGAAAAATGAAGGGAGAGAGAAAGAGAAAACAAGAGAAGGAACAAAAGAGCAGAGAAAGAAAACAAAGAAAAAGAAAGGAAAAATGAGGAGGAGAGAGAGGAGAAAGAAAAATGAAGAAGGGAAAGAGAAAGAGGAAACAAGGAAGGAGAGAAAAAGAAAGGAGAAATGACAGGGCGAAAAGGGAAAAGAGGGAAGGGAGAAAAAGAGAATGAAAAGTAGAAAAGACGAGAGAGAAAAAGGGAATGTTGAAATTAGAAAATTCGTTCAATATAGGACAGAAAAGAACAAAAAAATAGTTTGATAATGAGGGAGGAAATAATAGAGAAAATAAATCCTTAGAGAGAAAAGAAGGATAAAATAAGAATGATAAAAATATGAATAAACAGAAGAGGGAAATGAAGGAAGGAGAAAGGGGAAGCGAAAAGGAAAAAAGAAGGAATTTATCAGTGGAAAAGAGAGAGGAAAGAAGATAAGAGAAAACAATAAAGAGAGAGAAATAAAGATAGGTGAAGGAAAGGGATAAGAAGAGGGAAATGAGGAGAAAGAGAAATAATAGTGTTGGAGGTAAAAGAGTAGAGGAGGAAGAAAGGAAAAGAAGGAATACAGGAAGAGAAAAAGGAATGGAAGAGGAGGAGGAAGAGGAGGAGGAGAAGACCCAAAGGAATATTATACCAGCACAAAAAATATCAAAAAAATAAATATATAATAACCACCACCAACACCACCACCACCTTCACCACCACAACAACCACCACCACCACCACAACAACCACCACCTTCACCACCACTTTCACCACCACCACCACCACCACCACCACCACCAATACCACACCACCACCAACAACAACTCTACCACCACCACCACCACCACGGTTGCGTTTCCTCCACCACCACCACCACCACCACCACCACCACCACCTTCACTACCATCATCACCACCACCACCATTTCTACGTCTTCCGCTACCTGAAGAAAACATGTTGGTCCAAATGACCTGAGACGACACGGCTTCTTGTGTGTGTGTGTGTGTGTGTGTGTGTGTGTGTTTGCTAGAGATATATAGTTAAGTATAAGGAGATAGAGAGATGTATATATATATATATATATATAGAGAGAGAGAGAGAGAGAGAGAGAGAGAGGAGAGAGACAGAGAGAGAGAGAGAGAGAGAGAGAGAGAGAGAGAGAGAGAGAGAGAGAGAGAGAGAGAGAGAGAGAGAGAGAGAGAGAGAGAGAGAGAGAGAGAGAGAGAGAGAGAGAGAGAGAGAGAGAGAGAGAGAGAGAGAGAGAGAGAGAGAGAGAGAGAGAGAGAGAGAGAGAGAGAGAGAGAGAGAGAGAGAGAGAGAGAGAGAGAGAGAGAGAGAGAGAGAGAGAGAGAGAGAGAGAGAGAGAGAGAGAGAGAGAGAGAGAGAGAGAGAGAGAGAGAGAGAGAGAGAGAGAGAGAGAGAGAGAGAGAGAGAGAGAGAGAGAGAGAGAGAGAGAGAGAGAGAGGGCATCCACGGTTGGTGAAGGTAGTACTAAAATTTGATTCAGGGCAAGAATTGTGAAATGTCGCCCCATTGTGATCTCTCTCTCTCTCTCTTGTCTGCATTATAAGAAAATAACATGAACCACCAACAATACTA